>NC_134361.1:60409442-60572661 GCF_048569485.1 Anomaloglossus baeobatrachus | reverse complement strand
AGGATCCAGTGAAAAACAGTATTTGGACGCAGCTCAAAAACGCTACAAGTAGCGTTTTTGAAAAAAAGTTAAAAAACTGCAAGTCGCTGGATCCTCACTATAACGCACGCAAACGCATGTGAACGCATGTTGACGCGAGTCCATTGCAAATGCATTGAAATGAAAACGCATTTGCACTGGATCCGTTTTTGCGTTAAAAAAAACGTTTGTGACGCATGTTAAAAAAACGTAGTGTGAAAGCAGCCTAAATGTGGATTTACAGGACTTTTATACTGAGGGACTTTTATAGGCCATCTATACTAGATGAGTGGATATCTGACCCCCGTGGATCAGCCCGTGGTGCTCCAAAATTGCTCCTGGCGCTCAAACCTCCATGTGCTGCGACACCGACTGCACATTCATTGGTGTCAGAATATGCTAATCACATTTTTAGGACAAGTCTCAATGTTTTGGTGTAAAACTCCTTAACAAAAAAAAAAAAAAAAAAAGACTTTGTGACGGAATCTGACACCAGAACGGAAGTAAATAACTTACGATGACAGTACTATGGCCACGGCATCGTTTAGGACACTTTCACCAAACAGAAGGGCGTAGAGATCGACGTCTACTTGCAGCTCGTGAAATATAGCCAAGACAGTGACTATGAAGAGAAAAAGAAATATACATTGTCAATTCTTTGGCTGGAAAATATTATTGTATTTTCTAGTTAAAGGCTATGGATATTTCACATTGAAAAACAATTACATGTTAGTATTAGTTTCACGCTGCAATTTTCAATTTCATGTGCAGTTTGCTCAAAGTTTCAGATTTTTCTCCTGTGGGAGCGACCCTCCCTGTAATATATGCTGGATATGAGCTGTGTGTACACAAAGCGTCTCTAAGCTCACATCAGCACAGCTTCTATCCTGCAACCATTTCCTCTTCAAATGCTATCCTCAGTAACAACTCTGCCCTCCCTGAGACTGTAGATGCTTTAATCTCTCCATAGTGGAGATCAAAGCACAACCTCCTCCCTGTTGCAAGGAAAGCAGGGCCAAGAGCTCCGGCAGATTTTTATCAGAGCGCAGAGCATCAAGAACTTATACTTATGGGAAAAAAATTACATTAAAAGCTGATGCCTAAGGTAATAATAATATATTTATTGATCATTAATTCCGTAGCGCTTCACAACCATTGTCAACTCTGTCCCCATCAGGGCTCACAATCTAAAGTCCCTAGCAGTATGTTTTTGGAGTGTGGGAGGAAACTGGAGAACCCGGAGGAAACCCACGCAAATACAGGGAGAACATACAAACTCCTTGCAGATGTTGTCCTTGGTGGGATTTGAACCCAGGACCCCAGCGCTGCAAGGCTGCACTGCTAACCACTGAGCCACCATACTGTGCTAACCACTGAGCCACCATGCCGCCGCTATAGACCTCAGATTTTACATAAAAACAGAATGTTCAGGTCTTGGATCATGCATGCCCATTTATCTATCTATGCAGAGTCCTGGGCACACACCTGTGCACTTTGTAGAGTAAGCCACAGGCTCTTGTAGTGTGAAATTTTCTGCATATTTCAGATTCTTTGCTTACATTTCCTGCATTGTACAGGAGTTACCTATATGCAAGTGTGCACGTAACCTGCTAAGTTGACACTAAGGGTACGTGCCCACGATCAGGACCCGCTGCATCCTGGATGTGGCGGGCCCTGACTTGCGGCGCTGCAGCTGCCCGTGTCCACAATCCAGGCTCGGGCAGTTGCAGTTTGTAGCCGTCTTCTCCCTGTGGAGAACAGCCGCGTCTCTGCAGGAAAGAATTGACATGCTGTGGCTCGAGAAGCAGCATCGCAGGTCAGTTATTGCTGCGGGCCGCACATGCACAGTGGGTAGGAGATTTCTAGAAATCCCATCCTCTGTGCTTGTACTGTACAGCACAGCATTTTGGACGCAGCTGAAACAGGCTGCGTCAAACGCTGTGAACCCTGATCATGGGCACGCAGCCTAAGAGATGAGATCCATCAAAGCTCGATCCACCCTGACCAGCATAATGACAGTCACGGCTCTCGTTTGACAGACTGATCTTCGGTTACCACCTGTATGGACCAGCCGCTTGTCTGGAGTGGTTTTAGGAAGTTTCGCCCCAGCATTTCTCCACCCGCATTTCGCCCCCAAGTACATTTCGCCCCTGCACATTTCGCCCCCAGGATGATTCACCCCGCAGTATTTCGCCCCCAGATGTTTCGGCCCCAGCATTTCGCCCCCAGATGTTTCGCCCCTCAATATTTCCCATCACACCACCACATTTCGGCCCCCACAGTTTGCCCTCGGATGTGTCGCAACACACACACACACTTTGCCCCCGGATGTTTCATTTTCAACATTTTGTCTTCCACATTTCATCTCTGGATTTTTCACTCTCAGATGTTTGTTTTTTTGCCCCCTGGACTTTTCGCCCCCACATTTTGCCCCCCATATTTCACCCCCACTGAAAGAAGGGGATCCCACTAAAAGAAGCCCACTCCTTATGCAGGGGTCCTGTGGGTTAAAGGGAATCCTTTTGCTACCCCATATAAAAGCAGCATAATGCAGAGAAAGAGACCCTACTTTGAACCATATACGTATCCCTCACTCGGCTGCTTGCTGTAATTTTGAGTAAAAACTGTTGTTTTTTTTCTGTTGCATTTCTGCCATTTCTCTAAATGGCTGAGCTCTGTATAGCCCAACCCCATTGATTGGCAGTTTTCTGTGTACAATGTGCATAGGCAGAAAGCTGCCAATCAGTGGTGGCGGCAGTGTTATACAGAGCTCAGACATGGAGGACTACATGGCAGAAACTTTACTAGTCCTCTAGTGATAATATCCTGCTAATAAAATAGTTAGTGTATGAAATCTACGGCAAGCAGCCCAATGAGTGACATCAATGGAATCAGGGTCCTTGCCCCTACATTATGCTGCTTTCATAAATCTGGTGACAGAGTCCCTTTAAGACACCATCAAACACTGATGCCCTATTGTTAGGAAAGCACAATCAGCCAATATCAACAAGATCCAGAATAGAATGGGAGTCAGGAGAATTCACACTGGTCCCTAATGCTGATATTGCCCCTAATAAAGCCCCAAAACAATTGATTATGCTTTTAAAGGGCTACCCAAAAGAGTCCCTTACTTGCTCTGATGCATTTCATCCTAGATTAATAACTCCTTCGGGGGAACATCAGGGGTGGGCTGTGCCTATATGTGCACCCTAAGGAAAACACCTTTAAAGGGGTTGTTCACTACTAGGACAACCCCTTCTAAATCTGAGTGTTTGCGCCCGTTAAAATAAAAACACTCATAATCACCTCCGATCCTGGTGTTGGCACTCTCTCTCCTGGGGCTCATGGGAAAGTTACATCATGTGAGACCTGCGCCCCATAAGCGCCGGCTTAACTCTCCATGCCTTTGGACATATCGAACATCAAGAGAAACCCAAGGTTGCGGCTGCCCTCTCACTTCCTATTGATGTTTGATACTTCCGAAGACGGCAACAGTGGTGGTAGTGCTGATGTAACAACGTCATGTGAGCCCTGGGAGAGCGAGTGTTGGTACTGCATGAACGGCGCCGGCACCGGACGCGAGTATAAGTTTTTATTTTAATGGAAAGCAAACACTCAGATTGAGATGGAGTTGTCCTAGTAGTTGTCAACCCCTTTAAAGATTAAAGGGAACCTGTTACCAGTTTTTCGACCTATAATCTGCGGCCACCACCAGTGGGGTCTTATATACAGCATTCTGACATGCTGTATATAAGAGCCCAGGCCGCTGTGTAGAATGTAAAAATCACTTTATAATACTCACCTAACGGTCAGTGCGGTGTATTTTAGTCAGATGGGCGTCTCTGTTCTCAGGTGCCGGCGCCGCCTCTTTCGGCCATCTTTGTCCTCCTTCTTCTGTAGCCGGGGTGCGTGACGCGTCCTACGTCATCCACACTTGCCGGCATTGAGGTCCTGAGCAGGCACACTTTGATCTGCCCTGGGTAGGGCAGATCAAAGTATTATAATGTGCCTGCGCGGGACCGAAGAGTGCTTATGACATAGACGCGTCATGCACCCAGGCTTCAGAAGGAGGACGAAGATGGCCGAAAGAGGCGGCGCCGGCACCGGACATCGGAGACGCTCATATGACTAAAATCCACCGCAGCAGGACCATTAGGTGAGTATTATAAAGTGTTTTTTATGTTCTACACAGCGGCCTGGGCTCTTATATACAGCATGTTAGAATGCTGTATATAAGAGCCCGGTGGTGGTGGCCGCAGATTATAGGCCCCAAAACTGGTGACAGGTTCCCTTTAAGGCTATGTGCCCACGGGGACATTGTCCTGCGGATATATCCGCAAGACATTCCGCAGGTGCTCCCAGAAATCCGCAACAGAACTTTCTCTGTTTCAATGCTGCGGATATACAGCGGAATGTCGTGCGGATATGGTGCAGACATTCTGCATTGAGGATACAGTACCATGGCTTCAGCACTGCATCCTCAATGCAGAACAAGTGCTGCAGTGATCGGGGTGCTCATACGTACCTCCATCATGCAGCACCTCGCTTTCCGGCGGCCAAGTCACTGTCAGGCAGCGTCTGGTTCACTGTGCTGGAGGTGGGCGGGCCTGAACTGACCGGAGCTCGTGCAGGCCCCGCCCACCTCTTCCTTCCTGTACCTGGCTGGATCCACCGCGCTGCTGTACACCGGACGGAGAAAGTGACTCGGGCCTCTATCAAGGCAGGTAAGTATATGGGACCCTGCGGAGAAATCCGCAACAATAATTGACATGCTGCAGATTTTTCCGCACAAAAATCCGCACGATTTCCGCTGCGGAAAAATCCGCAGCGTGGGCACAGCATTTCCCAAATGCCATAGAAATGGCTGGGGAGTAGCTGTGCTGCAAATTTCTGGAAAATCCGCGGCTTTTCCGCGAGAAATCCGCGGCAAAATCCGCGCATTTTCCGCAGCGTGGGCACATAGCCTAACTTCTTCAAAGGCAAAATACAGGGCACTGAAACCAAGTGCAAAGACTGTGCTGACCCAAATGTGTGATAAAACCCAAAAAACCTGCAATTATCAAAGCAACTGAGCCTCAGGAATTCAATGAGAAGGCCACAGAAGAAGTCTAGATTTTAGGTTTGCAGAATATACAGAATACGCTGGTCACTAAGAACGTCTATAGTTCTGTGGGTGACAAAAAAGTAATAATTTGGCTTTTTTTTTCCATAGGTGATGTATATTCTCAAGTACTGATGTAGAGCCCGGCCTGAGGCTGCGCAGTATACCCAGTACACGCAGCATGTGGCCTTACCTGGATCAGTGGCAGAAATGATGGCTCCATAGAATAGGCAGTCAGTAAAGTAAAAGTCACCGCCTAAAGTCCCGATGACTTTCATTAACTTCACAAATCCATATATCAGAGCCCTGAAGAAATAGGAAAGATAATGTTATCTGCCAATATTACATATCTTGGCTAAACACTAATCAGCTTTATAGCCCCCCATACACCATAATGTCAGCTGAACCCACCGATACCGACGGGTTAGACCGATACTCTAATGTGGATGACAGCGCCGGCCAACTGACTGTTAGTGGAGATGTCGATTGGGCATGTCTGATTTCGGACTGACGATCGCTTTGTTCTCCCAGAGATAACCTGGGAAAGCGAGCGCTCCTGCATATTGGAGGGACAGGCGAGATGGCCAAAAGATCATACAAAAGACTGTCCAATCGATAGCAATCCAATTGTGTATGGCCGGCTTAAAGGGCATCTGTCACCAAGTTTTTGCTCCCCCATCTGAGAGCAGCATAATATAGAGCCAAACCCTGATTCCAGCGATGTGTCACTAACTGAGCTGTTTGCTGTCATTTTGATAAAATCATTGTTTTCGCCGAGTGTCATGCAAGTGTCACTGCGACTGAGGGGGGCGTGCCGAAACGGAGGAGGGGTGGGTTAGTGCAGAGGAGGGTCGGGCTGGCGCAAGGGAGGAGAGGGAGGGATTTCTCTCCTCCATTGCCGGCTATTGCCATTCTCGCCCTGCGCTCGCGGGACACCGGTGTACCACGAGTGCAGTGCGATTTTTCTCTTGCCCCATAGACTTGAATGGGTGCGAGAGAAAGTCTTGCATTACAATCGCAGCATGATGCGATTGTTTTCTCGGTCCGATTGGGGCTGAGAAAATAATCGCTTATGGGTGCTGACACATAGGTTAATATTGGTCCACGTGCAATGAGATGTTTTATCGCACTCCACTCGGTCCGATTTTCATGACGTTTGTCTTAGGCCTTATACAGAGTGCATGGATATGCTGGGACTACCTGCTTCACGCCAATTACTCCTGTAATGATTAAACAGTGATTTTATCAAAACTACACTAAACAGCCCAATAAGTGACACCTCGCTGGAATCAAGGTCTCTGCCCCTACCTTATGCTGGTCTCAGATTAGGTGGTAAAAATCTGGGAACAGATTCCCTTAAAGTCTTCCAGAGCCCCAGCTATCTTACGTCCCCCAAATAATATACACCATATAATATATACCATTTCAATGATTTGAAAGTTTGCATAGGAGATATACCTACCCAATAATAAAACAGGAAATCACAGTCCCTAGGAAGGCATAGGCAAGAATTGAGCCCAGGTTTCGGAAGAAATGCCTCTAGAAAGGAAGAAACAAATATAGGGTGGGGATCATTTAGGCTGTTGTGAAGTAACCTATAAGTAATTATATTGTAATCATATTGATTCATTAATAAATTGCTATTAGTTCCATGGCGCTTTACATACATTGGCAACACTGTCCCCATCGGGGCTCACAATCTATATTCCCTATCAGTATGGTCTTTGTAGTGTGGGGGGAAACCCACGCAAACACGGGGAGAACATATAAACTCCTTGCCGATGTTGTCCTTGGTGGGATTTGAACCGTGGACCCCAGCGGTGCAAGACTGCAGTGCTAACCACTGAGCCACCATACAGTGCTAACCACTGAGCCACCGTGCCACCCATTTATTGTGGAGGTTTTAAATTGCATTAGCAATATCCTGCAAACCATTGCTCCCAGTATATCTGTATGGAGAACTGGAGCACGTCCACGTGCCAGGAGTCAAGTCTTATGAAAGGGAAAGGATTTTAACGCATGTCATTATGTCGGACACTCTTTTGACCTCTGGTTTATAAATGGATACGCAAAAGACTAAGACACAAAATGCCTTACAATGAATCCGCCACAAATGGCCAGGGGCTTCCATGGGCAGCAAGGTGCAGATGTTATACCTCGCTGCACGGCGGTGACCGATACTTACTCTTTTTAAGCTGTATCCTGCATAAAATATAATTGGAGGAAGAAGAATATTGAAGAAAACTTCAGGGTCAAATGTAATCTGCAAGAAAAACAGAAAAAAACATTATACACAGCCAGTATTTCATTTATTACTGGTGGGATGAACAAAAAAGAGAATTTTGTTTACTTACCGTAAATTCTTTTTCTTATAGTTCCGTATTGGGAGACCCAGACCATGGGTGTATAGCTTCTGCCTCCGGAGGACACACAAAGTACTACACTAAAAAGTGTAGCTCCTCCCTCTGAGCATATACACCCCCTGGAGAACCAGATCTAGCCAGTTTAGTGCAAAAGCTGAAGGAGGACAGCCACCCACAAGTAGAGATAGAGCAAGAACCGGAACAACCGGAGACTCTGTCCACGACAACAGCCGGTGATAACACGCGGAACAAGAAAACTGCCAACAGGCAACAGGGAGGGAGCTGGGTCTCCCATTACGGAACTATAAGAAAAAGAATTTACGGTAAGTAAACAAAATTCTCTTTTTCTTCATCGTTCCTTATGGGAGACCCAGACCATGGGACGTCTCAAAGCAGTCCATGGGTGGGAATAAACAGAAAACTGAGAAGTAGGCGAAACCTAACTTCACAAATGGGCGACAGCCGCCTGAAGGATGCGTCTGCCCAAGCTCGCATCTGCCGAAGCATGAGCATGCACTTGGTAGTGCTTCGAAAAGGTATGCAGACTAGTCCAAGTGGCAGCCTGACAGACCTGCTGAGCCGTAGCCTGGTGCCTGAAAGCCCAAGAGGCACCGACAGCTCGGGTCGAGTGTGCCTTGATCCCCGGCGGGGGAGGCACCTGAGTACACTGGTAGGCATCGGAAATGGCCGATCTAATCCAACGGGCTAGAGTCGGCTTAGAAGCCGAGAGGCCCTTACGCCGACCTGTGGTCAGCACAAAAAGAGAGGTGCACCGCCTAAGAGCAGCGGTGCGAGACACATAGATCCGGAGCGCCCGCACCAGATCCAGAGTATGCAACGCTTTTTCAAAGCGATGAACAGGAGCCGGACAAAAGGAAGGCAGGGAAATATCCTGGTTAAGGTGGAAAGGAGATACCACCTTAGGAAGAAAGTCCGGAGTCGGACGGAGAACCACCTTGTCTTGATGAAAAACCAAAAAAGGTGACTCCGAAGAGAGCGCAGCCAAATCAGAGACTCTCCTGAGAGAAGTTATGGCCACTAGAAAGACCACTTTCTGTGAAAGACGAGACAAAGAAACCTCCCTAAGTGGCTCAAAAGGGGGTTTCTGCAAGGCCGTGAGGAGCAGATTAAGGTCCCAGGGATCCAAAGGCCGCCGGTAAGGCGGAATGATGTGAGATGCACCCTGCATGAAGGTGCGCACCTGAGCCAGCCGGGCGATACGCCGCTGGAACAACACTGACAGAGCCGAGACCTGTCCCTTGAGGGAATTGAGGGATAGTCCTAGCTGTAGACCGGACTGTAGAAAGGACAGAAGGGTTGGCAGGGAAAAAGGCCAAGGAGCATGGCCGGAAGAGCGACACCAGGACAGGAAAATTCTCCAGGTCCTGTGATATATCTTGGCCGAGGAAGACTTCCAAGCCCGAGTCATAGTGGAGATGACTTCAGGAGGGATACCAGAAGTCGTCAAGATCCAGGACTCAAGAGCCACGCCGTCAATCTGAGAGCCGCAGAATTCTGGCGGAAAAACGGACCTTGTGAGAGAAGGTCTGGACGGTCCGGAAGATGCCACGGCACCTCTACGGACAGATGGAGCAGGTCTGGGTACCAAGCTCGCCTGGGCCAGTCTGGAGCAATGAGGATGACCCGACGGCCCTCCATTCTGATCTTGCGCAGGACTCTGGGCAAGAGAGCTAGAGGGGGAAACACGTAAGACAGACGAAACTGGGACCAATCTTGAACCAGCGCGTCCGCTGCAAAGGCCTGAAAATCGTGGGAGCGAGCCACGTAAACCAGGACCTTGTTGTTGTGCCAGGATGCCATTAGATCCACTTCCGGAGTGCCCCACTTGCTGCAGATTGTCCGAAACACTGCCGGATGCAGAGCCCACTCGCCGCTGTCCACGGTTTGATGGCTGAGATAATCTGCCTCCCAGTTTTCCACGCCTGGGATGTGGACTGCGGATATGGTGGACTTGGAGTCCTCCGTCCACTGAAGGATGCGTTGAACCTCCAACATTGCCAGGCGGCTTCGTGTCCCGCCCTGGTGATTGATGTAGGCAACCGCTGTCGCGTTGTCTGACTGGACTCGAATGTGCTTGCCCGCCAACAGATGGTGAAAGGCTAAGAGAGCTAGAAGCACAGCTCTGATTTCCAGCACATTGATCGAGAGGGCTGATTCGGACTGAGTCCAAGTGCCCTGCGCTCTGTGGTGGAGATATACTGCTCCCCAGCCGAAAAGACTGGCATCCGTGGTGAGGATCACCCAGGACGGGGCCAGGAAGGAGCGCCCCTGAGACAGAGAAAGGGGCCGAAGCCACCACTGAAGGGAGCCCCTGGTCTGTGGCGACAGAGCCACTAACCTGTGCAAGGAGTAAGTCCGCTTGTCCCAACAGCGGAGAATGTCCAGCTGCAGAGGACGCAGATGGAACTGGGCAAAGGGAACCGCTTCCATTGACGCCACCATCTGACCCAGCACCTGCATTAGGTGCCTGATGGAGTGACGGCGAGACCTCAGCAAAGAGCGCACCGCCAGATGGAGGGACTGCTGTTTGACTAAGGGCAGCTTTACAAGTGCCGGCAAAGTCTCGAACTGCATCCCTAGGTACGTGAGACTCTGGGTCGGAGTCAAAGTGGACTTGGGTAGATTGACAAGCCACCCGAACTGGACTAGAGTGGCGAGAGTGAGCGAGACACTCCGCTGACAGTCTGCACTGGATGAAGCCTTGACTAGAAGGTCGTCCAGGTAAGGAATCACTGCCAACCCCTGGAGGTGCAGAACCGCAACCACTGCTGCCATGACCTTGGTGAATACTCGAGGGGCCGTGGCTAACCCGAAGGGGAGAGCCACGAATTGGAAATGTTCCTCTCTGATTGCAAAACGTAGCCAACGCTGGTGTGAAACTGCAATTGGCACATGCAGATAGGCATCTCTGATGTCGATGGATGCTAGAAAATCTCCTTGGGTCATTGAGGCAATGACTGATCGCAGAGACTCCATGCGAAAATGCCGCACCTGAACATGCTTGTTGAGAAGCTTGAGATCAAGGATGGGCCGGAAGGAACCGTCCTTTTTGGGGACTAGGAAGAGATTTGAGTAGACACTTCTGAACCGTTCCCGGGTGGGAACCGGTACAATTACTCCGTTGGCCTTCAAGGATGCCACGGCCTGAGAGAAGGCGGCGGCCTTGGAGCAGGGGGGAGTGGACAGAAAAAATCTGTTTGGCGGGCTGGAAGAGAATTCTATCCTGTAGCCGTGGGAGATGATATCCCGCACCCACTGATCGGAGACGTGTTGAAACCACACGTCGCCAAAGTGGGAGAGCCTGCCACCGACCAAGGACGTTGCTGGCGCGGCCAGATAGTCAAGAGGAGGCTGCCTTAGTGGCAGCGGCTCCTGCGGTCTTCTGAGGACGCGGCTTCGCGCGCCAGCTGGGTTTTCGGTCCTTGGCTGAGTTAGTGGACGAGGCTGAGGGCTTAGAGGATGACCAGTTAGAGGAACGAAAGGAACGAAACCTCGACTGGTTCCTGCCCTGGACAGGTTTCCTGGTTTTAGTTTGTGGCAAGGAAGTACTCTTCCCGCCAGTAGCTTCCTTAATAATTTCATCCAGTTGTTCGCCATACAGCCGGGGCCCAGCAAATGGGAGCCCAGCAAGGTACTTCTTTGAAGAAGCGTCTGCTTTCCACTCTCGAAGCCACAAGATCCTGCGGATAGCGAGGGAATTAGCCGAAGCCACCGCCGTGCGGTGAGAAGCCTCCAGAATGGCAGACATGGCATAGGATGAGAAGGCTGAAGCCTGGGAAGTTAAGGCAACCATTTCGGGCATAGAGTCCCTGGTGAGGGAATGCATCTCCTCCAGAGAAGCAGAGGACGGCTTTAAGAGCCCACACTGCTGCAAAAGACGGGGAGAACGAGGCCCCTGCCGCTTCATATACAGATTTGGCCAGAAGGTCAACCTGGCGGTCAGTGGAATCCTTAAGTGAGGTGCCATCAGCCACAGATACAACTGTCCGGGCTGAGATTCTAGACACCGGAGGGTCTACCTTTGGTGAATGAGCCCACTCCTTGACCACTTCTGGTGGAAAGGGAAAACGGTCATCAGAACTACGCTTTGGGAAGCGTTTGTCAGGACAGGCCCTGGGCTTGGTCACAGTGGCCTGAAAACTGGAGTGGTTAAAGAACACACTCCTTGCTCTCTTAGGTGAGGTAAACTGGTGCTTTTCTGCCAGAGAGGGTTGTTCCTCGGATACTGGCGGATTGAGGTCCAGTACAGAATTAATGGACGCAATCAAATCACTAACATCTGCATCACCTTCGGTTAGATCAATAGGGCACATGGAGGTAGCGTCCGAGCCCACAGTAAAGGCATCCTCCTCGTCCTGCGATTCGGCTCGTGAATCAGAGCCGCGGGACGAGGAAGGAGAGGAGCCCCTGCGTCTCCGTTTAGGAGGACGGGGTCTGAGCTCTGTGAGCTCTGCTGAGCGAGCCGTAGCAGCATAGGCGCCCTGAGAAGGGGGCTGATGCATGCTCAGCAGAGTCCGGGACAACTGTCCCATGGAGTCGGCAAAGGACTGGGAGATAGACTTAGAGAAGGATTCTACCCAAGCCGGGGGTTCAGCCACCGGAGCCGGAGCAGCCGGAGGGACCACTGGGAGTGAGACTCCAGGCTGAGGCACCACCATGTTAGAGCAGGCATCACAATGTGGATATGTGCTCGGTTCAGGCAGTACGAGCCTACATGCAGTGCATATTGAGTACAGCCTTGCAGCCTTGCTCCTTGTGTGAGACATGCTGCTGAAGTGGGGGTTCTGAGCCAGAATGGCCCCCAGAGAGTATATAAGCAGGTGCACAACCGGAGGTTGTGGCTTACCAGACCGTTTGTGTGCCCTCCAGATCCCACAGGCCGGACCCCCAGAGAGATGCTGCGGATGGAGACCGGTCTCCTGCAAGGCAGGAAGAACCGTGCTGGCTCCCACTTCAAGCCAGAGCCCGTGGGGATGGTGAAGGAGCGCGGCATGAAAGGCTCCAGCCCTGAAATCAACCTTAACAGCACCGCCGACACAGTGGGGTGAGAAGGGACATGCCGGGAGTCCAGGCTTGGACCCGCTTTTCTTCAAACTCTTTCCAAAAATCAAAATCAGATGAGAATGCATGTGTGGATGTATGCCTCCTGAACACAAAGCATTGAACTGGCTAGATCTGGTTCTCCAGGGGGTGTATAAGCTCGGAGGGAGGAGCTACACTTTTTAGTGTAGTACTTTGTGTGTCCTCCGGAGGCAGAAGCTATACACCCATGGTCTGGGTCTCCCATAGGAACGATGAAGAAAAGGCTATGTGCTCGCGGATTTTTCCGCAGCAGCTCCCCGGAATCCACAGCTATCCATAGCTGGGGGGTTTCGAGCATTTTTGTTGTGGTAAACCTGCGGAAGCTGTCTGTATTTTGTGTGGAATTCCTGAAGAAGTCCCGGCCTGTATCTCCATAGTGGAGGAGCGGGAATTCTGCAGATATTTCCACAGGAATAATTGACATGCAGTTACGTGTGGCAGCGGGACATCCGCAGCACATATTCCGCAGCCGCACTTACCGCAGCATTGTTACAGCACTCCCCAAATCCCATAGGGTAACATGGGGAGTGTCTGTACTTGCTTAAACCTGCAAATTTATCTAGAAAATACAGATAAATCCGCAGGTTTTTCGCAGTAAAATCCGTGGGTACGTTGTCCCGTGGGCACATTGCCTATAGGAACTGTGTATACACATTAGGCTATGTGAGGCCTCTGACCAGATAAGAATAGTAGAGGCGTCCTCCAGATAATGCTAGCGATTTGTTTGTTTATTTAAAGAGTATCGGTGATGTGTGTGTACATGAAGAATAACAATATTTCTGACCATTATATGACTCCTCCTCAGAATGCACAGTTGTGCATAACCCCGCCCACAGCACTGATTGGCAGCTTTCTGTGTACACTGTGCATAGGCAGAAAGCTGCTAATCAGTGGTGGAGACGGGGTTATACAAAGCAGGACTACATGGCGAGGGACAACTAGTCCTCCAGTTATAACGTCTTGCTGATAAAACACTGATATGACTGAAACTACAACAAGCAGCCCAGTGAGTGACACATCGCTGGAATCAGGGTCTTGGCCCCTACATAATGCTGCATTCAGATTTAATAGAAAAAACCTAGTGACAGATTCCAATTACTTGAAAGCAGCCCTGTCTGTGTGTGAAATGACAGTGACCATTAAATCTTGTTTTGCTCTTTAACCCCTTCACGATCAATGATATATCGGTACGTCATTGGTGGTGCGCAATGATCTGATCAGCAGACTTGTACATCTAACAGGTGCAGGTGGATAGATCACACAGTCCAACTCTGACAATGCAATTTAACATGCACCGGAAGGGATTGCGCCATTCCTGACCCCATGATGTTATCATGGGCGCTGATGGGTAGTCAAGACAGCGAGGGGTCAGCTGACGACCCTTCACTGTCATGACTTTCTGTGAACACCGGCTGAGCAGTAGCACTCACAGGAGATCATTATTTGTGCTGCGCATCAGCACGGCTCTGTACGGCACAAGTGATCAGACAGTGCAGTCTTCAAGTGCCTTAAGGGGACTAGTAAAATCAAAACTTGAAATTTTTTAAAAAAAAATATATAAAAATAAAAGAAACACAAAAGTTCAAACCACTCTCTTTTGCCCCATTGAAGAAAAAAAAAAGTTAAAAAAAAAAAACAAACCCCACATATTTGGTATCGCCATGTTCAGAAATACCCGATCTATCAAAATAAAAAACAAATTAATTCAATCGGTTAACCGCGTGAGAGGTGATCAAAACATATACAAAATTGTATAATGTAATAATAATATAATTGTATAATTAAAAACAACAAACGCAAGACGCAAAAAACAGGTCATCACTGAGCCCCAGATACTAAAAAAATGAGAACACTACAGGTTTCAGAAAATGGCGACAAAAGGGCAATTCTTTTTTGACAAATTTCTGAATTTTTCACCCCTTAGAATAATAAAAGTAAAACTATACATGTTTGGTATCTAGGAACTCGCACTGACCTGGAGAATCATAATGTCTGGTCAGTTTTACCATATAGTGTACATGGTAAATAAAAAACCCCCAAAACAATTGTGGAATTGCACTTTTTTTTAAAATTTCACCGCACTTGGAAATTCTTTTTCTGATTTTCCAGTACAATATGAGGCAGAATGAATGGAGTCATTGAAATGTACAACTCGTCCCGCAAAAAACAAGCCCTCATATGGCTATACTGACGGGAAAATAAAAAAAAGTTATGGCTCTTGGAAGCAGGAGAGGAAACAACCAAAACGGAAAATTGCCCGAGGGTGAAGGGGATAATGGAGCCTGGCCACGAGGGGGATGTACTCTATTAACCAATCACACTGCCAATGTCTACATTTGTGTTGGATTTTGCCACACTTGATGCAGGGGATTGGTGCTGGATGTGTCAAAGTGACAGAAGCTAGTACACAACCACAGCGGGCCCCATTCTAAAAGTTTCCAAACATAAGCTTGCATTGAGCGATGCACGTTGTAATACACAGCACAAGGCTGTTATATGAGGAGTGTGATATCTGCTCTGTGCTATGCGGAGACGTCATGGAGGAGGCTGCCGTGAGCAGGCTGCAGCCAGAGCGAGCTCGTCTATGACCTCAATCACATGGCTGACATTGCACAAACACAAACAAGCCTGTAAATCTGATCCTGACACTTGATAAATCTGCAATTCTCGGTTCTGACATTGAATGTGCACAATAATAGAATTGGAGATTGTCACCTTGCGCAGCATTTCATTGTCCTGCAGATTGTTCACCTCCTGGGAGCTGATCTCTCCTTTCAGGGTGTACTCATAGAAGGTGCCGCTGACATTGACCAGCAGCGTGGCCGGAGTCGTCTGCTGCTCGCAGGTTATGGTTACATTGTTCGCGTCACTCGTAATGTGCACACCGTACCGCAACACCACGCCTACAATCAGACCTGGAAAAGAAAAAAAAGAGAATTTTGTTTACTTACCGTAAATTCTTTTTCTTATAGTTCCGACATGGGAGACCCAAACCATGGGTGTATAGCTTCTGCCTCCGGAGGACACACAAAGTACTACACTCAAACGTGTAGCTCCTCCCTCCGGGCTATATACACCCCCTGGATGACAATCTACCTAGTTCAGTGCAAAAGCTGAAGGAGGACATCCACCCATAAGTAGAGATAGAGTAAAACTCGGAAAGACCGGAACTCTGTCTACTAACAACAGCCGGTGAAACACACGGAACAAAAAAACTGCCAACAGGCAACAGGGAGGGTGCTGGGTCTCCCATGTCGGAACTATAAGAAAAAGAATTTACGGTAAGTAAACAAAATTCTCTTTTTCTTTATCGTTCCTTATGGGAGACCCAAACCATGGGACGTTCCAAAGCAGTCCATTGGTGGGAATAAACCAAACTGAGAAGTAGGCAAAACCTAACTTCACAAATGGGCGACAGCCGCCTGAAGAATGCGTCTGCCCAAGCTCGCATCTGCCGAAGCATGAGCATGCACTTGGTAGTGCTTCGAAAAAGTGTGCAGACTGGACCACGTGGCAGCCTGACAAACCTGCTGAGCCGTAGCCTGGTGCCTGAAAGCCCAGGAGGCACCGACAGCTCTGGTCGAGTGCGCCTTAATCCCTGGCGGGGGAGGCACCTGAGAACACTGGTAGGCATCGGTGATAGCCGACCTGATCCAACGAGCTAGGGTCGGTTTAGAAGCAGCGAGACCCTTGCGCTGACCAGTGGTTAGCACAAAAAGTGAGGTGCACCGCCTAAAAACGGCGGTGCGTGACACATAGATTCGGAGCGCCCGCACCAAATCCAAGGTATGCAACGCCTTTTCAAAGCGATGCACAGGGGCCGGATAAAGAGAAGGCAATGAAATGTCCTGGTTAAGGTGGAAAGGAGACACCACCTTAGGGAGAAAGTCCGGAGACGGACGAAGAACCACCTTGTCTTGGTGAAACACCAAAAAGGGGGATTCCGAAGATAGCGCAGCCAAATCAGAAACTCTCTTGAGAGAAGTTATGGCTACTAGAAAAACAACTTTCTGTGAAAGTCTAAACAAGGGAACCTCCTTGAGAGGCTCAAAGGGGGGTTTCTGTAAGGCCGTGAGGACCAGATTAAGGTCCCAGGGATCCAAGGGCCGCCGGTAAGGAGGAATGATGTGAGATGCGCCCTGCATGAAGGTGCGCACCTGAGCCAGTCGGGCGATACGCCGCTGGAACAATACCGACAGAGCCGACACCTGTCCCTTGAGGGAATTGAGGGACAGTCCCAGCTGTAGACCGGACTGTAGAAAGGACAGGATGGTCGGCAAGGAGAACGGCCAAGGAGCATGGTCGGAAGAGTGACACCAGGACAGGAAAATCCTCCAAGTCCTGTGGTAAATCTTGGCCGAGGAAGACTTCCGAGCCTGAGTCATGGTGGAGATGACCTCAGAGGGAATGCCTGAAGCCGTCAGGATCCAGGACTCAAGAGCCACGCCGTCAATCTGAGAGCCGCAGAATTCTGGCGGAAGAACGGACCTTGAGAGAGAAGGTCTGGGCGGTCCGGGAGATGCCACGGCACCTCTACGGACAGACGGAGCAGGTCTGGGTACCAAGCTCGCCTGGGCCAGTCCGGAGCAATGAGAATGACTCGACGGCCCTCCATTCTGATCTTGCGCAGAACCCTGGGCAAGAGCGCTAGAGGGGGAAACACATAGGCCAGACGGAACTGAGACCAATCTTGAACCAGTGCGTCTGCTGCGAAGGCTTGAGGATCGTGGGAGCGAGCCACGTAAACCGGAACCTTGTTGTTGTGCCGGGATGCCATTAGATCCACTTCCGGAGTGCCCCACTTGCGGCAGATTGATCTGAACACTGACGGATGCAGGGCCCACTCGCCGCTGTCCACGGTTTGACGGCTGAGGTAATCGGCCTCCCAGTTTTCCACGCCTGGGATGTGGACTGCAGATATGGTGGACTTGGAGTCCTCCGTCCACTGGAGGATTCGTTGAACCTCCAACATCGCCAGACGGCTGTGAGTCCCGCCCTGGTGATTGATGTAGGCAACCGCTGTTGCGTTGTCCGACTGAACTCGAATGTGCCTGCCCGCCAACAGGTGGTGAAAGGCTAGGAGAGCTAGAAACACAGCTCTGATCTCCAGCACATTGATCGAGAGGGCTGATTCGGACGGAGTCCAAGTGCCCTGTGCTTGGTGATGGAGAAATACTGCTCCCCAACCGGAGAGGCTGGCATCCGTGGTGAGGATCACCCAGGACGGAGTCAGGAAGGAGCGTCCCTGAGACAGAGAGAGGGGCCGAAGCCACCACTGAAGGGAGCTCCTGGTCTGTGACGACAGAGCCACCTGCCTGTGCAAGGAAGAGATCCGCTTGTCCCAACAGCGGAGAATGTCCAGCTGCAGGGGACGCAGATGGAACTGAGCAAAGGGAACCGCTTCCATGGACGCCACCATCTGACCCAGCACCTGCATGAGGTGTCTGATGGAATGACGGCGGTGCCTCAGCAGAGAGCGCACCGCCAGACGAAGGGACTGCTGTTTGACTAAGGGCAACTTGACAAGTGCCGGCAGAGTCTCGAATTGCATCCCTAGGTACAAAAGCACCTGGGTCGGGGTCAGAGTGGACTTGGGCAGGTTGACAAGCCACCCGAACTGAACTAGCGTGGCGAGAGTGAGAGAGACACTCCTCTGGCAGTCTGCACTGGATGAGGCCTTGACTAGAAGGTCGTCCAGGTAAGGAATCACTGCCAACCCCTGGAGGTGCAGGACCGCAACCACTGCTGCCATGACCTTGGTGAATACTCGAGGGGCCGTGGCTAAGCCGAAGGGGAGAGCCACGAATTGGAAATGTTCCTCTCCGATCGCAAAGCGTAGCCAACGCTGGTGGGAAACCGCAATAGGCACATGCAGATAGGCATCTCTGATGTCGATGGATGCCAGAAAATCTCCTTGGGTCATTGAGGCAATGACCGATCTCAGAGATTCCATGCGAAAGTGCCGCACCTGAACATGCTTGTTGAGAAGCTTGAGATCCAGGATGGGCCGGAAGGAACCGTCCTTCTTGGGGACTAGAAAGAGGTTTGAGTAGAAACCTCTGAACCGTTCCCGGGCGGGAACCGGAATAATTACACCGTTGGCCTGCAGGGATGCCACGGCCTGAGAGAAGGCGGCGGTTTTGGAGCAGGAGGGGGTGGACAGAAAAAATCTGTTTGGCGGGCTGGAAGAAAATTCTATCCTGTAGCCGTGGGAGATGATATCCCGCACCCACTGATCGGAGACGTGTTGCAACCACACGTCGCCAAAGTGGGAGAGCCTGCCACCGACCAAGGACATTGCTGGCGCGGCCAGATAGTCACGAGGAGGCTGCCTTAGTGGCAGCGGCTCCTCCAGTCTTTTGAGGACGCGGCTTTGCGCGCCAGTTGGATTTACGATCCTTGGCTTCGGTAGTGGACGAGGCCGAGGGCTAAGAGGATGACCAGTTAGAGGAACGAAAGGAACGAAACCTCGATTGGTTCCTGCCCTGGACAGGTTTCTTGGCTTTAGTTTGTGGCAAGGAAGTACTCTTCCCGCCAGTAGCTTCCTTAATTATGTCATCCAGCTGTTCCCCGAACAGTCGGGACCCAGCAAAAGGGAGACTCGCAAGGTACTTCTTAGAGGAAGCGTCTGCTTTCCACTCTCGAAGCCACAAGATCCTGCGGATCGCGAGGGAGTTAGCGGAGGCCACCGCCGTGCGGTGAGAAGCCTCCAGGATGGCAGACATGGCGTAGGATGCAAAAGCCGAAGCTTGAGAAGTTAAGGCATCCGTCTCAGGAATAGAGTCCCTGGAGAGGGAATGAATCTCCGCCAGAGAGGCAGAGACTGCCTTAAGAGCCCACACTGCCGCAAAAGACGGGGAGAACGAGGCTCCTGCCGCCTCATATACAGACTTGGCCAGAAGGTCAACCTGGCGGTCAGTGGGATCCTTAAGAGAAGTGCCATCAGCCACAGCTACGACTGTGCGGGCTGAGATTCTGGACACCGGAGGGTCTACCTTTGGGGACTGGGCCCAGTCCTTAACCACCTCTGGTGGAAAAGGAAAACGGTCATCTGAACTACGCTTCGGAAAACGTTTGTCAGGACAGGCCCTGGGCTTGTTGACAGTGGTGTGAAAGCTGGAGTGGTTAAAAAACATACTCCTAGGTTTCTTAGGAGAGGTAAACTGGTGTACCTCTACCAGAGAGGCTTGTTCCTCTGACTCTGGTGGATTTAGGCTCAGTACGGAGTTAATGGACGCAATCAAGTCACTAACATCCGCATCACCCTCAGACAAGTCAATGGGGTACATAGAGGTAGCGTCTGAGCCCACAGTAAACGAATCCTCCTCGCCCTGCACCTCGGCTTGTGAATCAGAGCCGTGGGACGAGGAAGGAGAAGGCTCCCTGCGTCTCCGTTTAGGGGGACGGGGTCCTAGGACATGCTCTGAGGGCTCTGCAGAGCTCGGAGCCGCAGAGGCACCCTGAGAAGGGGGCTGATGCATGGACAGCAGTGTCCGGGACAGCTGCCCCATGGAGTCGGCAAAAGACTGGGAAATAGCTTGTGAAAAGGAAGCTACCCAAGCCGGGGGTTCAGCCACCGGGGCCGGAGCAGCCGGAGGGACCCCTGAGGAAGCTCCAGGCTGAGACACAAACATGTTAGCACAGGCATCACAATGTGGGTATGTGCTTGGCTCTGGCAGAATGAGCTTACATGCAGTGCATATAGCGTACATGTTAGCAGCCTTGCTTCGGGTGACAGACATGCTGCTGAGGTGGAAGCTCTGCAGCAAGAATACACTTCTGTAGAATGCCCTGAGAGTGTAATAAAAGTCCACAACCGAAGGTTGTGGCTTACCAGCCCGCTCTCTGTGTGCCCTCCGGATTCCACCGCTCAAAGACCCTGTGAAGCGTCAGCCTTCCTAACAGTATGCAGCTGCAGCATCCAGCGCCTTCCAGTGTAAGAACGCTGAGAAAATGGCGCTGGGAGAAGGAGGGGGGGGCGTGTATAAGCCCAAGAGCGGGAAAAACGGAGGGCAGAGAGATACAGGGAGAGATACAGGGGAGGGAACATCTCCCCAGAGAGGAGTGCCCTCCCCTCTGCTGGTCGGGCGGTGGGCGGCGCTGTATGCAAAACATGCAGAGAAGCCGAAACCGAAACTAGGCCCAAACTGAAGCCGGGGCCTAGATTTTAAAATGCGGCCGACGAGCAGGCACCTTCGGCGCGGTTCTCAGGGGAAACCCCCAGAACCGGCCGGAATTTACAGTAACGCTAAAACACATACTGTCCCCCCAATAAAAGTACCCGGGACCCCTGAAAAAACGTCTCAATACTTAGCTTTTGAGACGCAGGGCCATGTCCCTGAGTGGGGGTTAACGCTCCTTCCAGCAGGGACCAGACAGGGCTGCGGATGGAGACCGGCCGTCTGCAAGCAGAGAGGACCGTGGAGGCTACCACTTCAAACAGAGCCTCGACAGAGGATGTGAAGGAGCTCGGCATGTGAAGGCTCCAGCCTTATAAAGTCAACCTTAACAGCACCCGACAGAGTGGGGTGTGAAGGGACATGCCGGGAGTCCAGACTGGACCCGCTTTTCTTCCAAATCTTTAAAATTAAAATAAAAAAATATCACAGAATGCAAGTGTGTGATCCTCCTGAAACACAAAGCATTGAACTGGGTAGATTGTCATCCAGGGGGTGTATATAGCCCGGAGGGAGGAGCTACACGTTTGAGTGTAGTACTTTGTGTGTCCTCCGGAGGCAGAAGCTATACACCCATGGTTTGGGTCTCCCATAAGGAACGATAAAGAAAAACACTGTACAGACTGGGCAGAAACGTACAAACCGGGCTTTACTAACCAGATCAAGACTGGTCTACTTTCCCCAATTTGGCACATTAAAAAAAAAAAAAAAAAAGTTTTCTAATTTGAATATTCCAATAATTTGTTTGCTTAAGCCTCTTATCATTAGTGGGTCTCAGCAGCTCATGAGCTCTAGTCTGACTCCGCCCCTTTTGTGATTAGCAGCTTCTGTCTATGGAAATGTACACTGAAAGCCTGGTGTGGGCGGGGACAGCTCTCCCAGCACTGCTACATACAAAAAATAAAATATTTCACTGTGTCAGAACGGCTGCACACAGACATATAAGTGACAAATCACTGGAATCAGAATCTCTCTTCCTACATTATGCTGCTCTCAGATGGGGTAGCAAAAACCTGCTGACAGATTCCATTTAATAAAAACAAAAACAAAACGTTACAACCACATTTTAAATTGTGTTCTCCTTTCTACAACAAATAATATACAGTATATTTGGCATGTGGGATGTGTGTAGAGGGATGTTTAAAAGATCTAGAAAGTAGAAACAGCAATTTGTATGGGCAGTGGCTTTTATTTATTTAGTTTTATTTTCTTTTACCGTTCCTGCTTTTTTTCTAAGCTAAACAAGCCCAGCTTTTCTAACTTCTCATGAGCCTTCCATTCCACGTAATAATCGAGTTGCCACATTTAAACTGATGAACTTCCCCAAATCCTTTATAAAATGTTATATGAATGAACTGAAGAGACCAGAAAAGACATCATGTTTTCTGCAAATGCATGGATGTCATGGAAGGACCCTACAGCATCAGACACACACTACCCAACTATGGGACTGTCTCCTTCGCACAGATCCTTTCATTCATTGCTCAGTCCGGATCATCACAAACGTTACTCAATTTTGTGCGCCAAATTTTCCTTATGTATACTATGTGATCAAAACATTATACTGATATTTGTCCTTTTTTTATATCCCTATCTGGGATTTTGATTATTACCCTCCCTAGTCCCTACATAGAGGAAACATTGCAAATACACTCTATGGCCCAACCCATCATTTGCGTTTGTTTTTTTAAGGGGTATTCCCATCTCCAGTATCTTATCCCAATTAGTAGTAGTATTTGTAATAATAATAATAATAATAATAATAATAATAATAATAATAATAATAATGATATCAGTAAATACCTCCAATTAGAAAGTAGTATAGCTCTCCTGATTAGCTACGTGTCTTACCTCATGTGCAGGACATTGCAGCTTAGGTATCCATGTTTCTCACCACGAGCAACTAACTATCACTATATGAGTGGATGTAACCATTGATACCTAAGTAGCAATGCAGTGCAGATGAGGTAACAGACATGGCTAGATCAGGAGAACTATACCACATTTCTAATTGGAGGGATTTGCTGCTATAATAATAATAATAATAATAATAATAATAATAATAATAATACCTACTACATATAAAATCTTTGATATAGGAATTCCCCATTAAGTCACTTTTCTTTTTCTATATTTGCTGACGTTTAGGCTCAGTGCCCACGTTGCTTTGTTATGGGCTTCTTTTTTTACACACACAAAAGTTTTTTGCACATTTTTTTTTATATGCACTTTTTCCTACTTTTTGTGCTTTTTTTTTCAGGCACTGTACCCCTGTGATCACCGCTGGCACCGCTCCGGGCAGTTTAATTCCCTGAATGCTGCGATCGGTGAGATTGCAGTGTTCAGGAGGCAGGGAGAGGAATCGCTTACCTCTTCCCTGGCAACCGGGTCCCTGTAATACGATAACAGGGACCCGATCGCTGCCATAGTAACCATGGGCCATAACCATGACAACCCCGGGTTACTGAGCTACGCAGAGCCTCACACACCATGCAGTATGCATGTTGTGTGAGGCAAAGTGCTGCGATAAAGCACTGAAGGGGATTATAGAAACGCAGGAAAAAAACGAAGAAACAATTGACACGCTGCGTCTTTCTTAAGAAACAAAATCTGCAAGGAAAAAAAGAAGCAACGTGTGCACAGCAAGTCACGATTCTCAGATTTTTCCTTGCTATTATTGATTAAAAAACGCATAAAAAAAACACCACGTGGGCACATACATAGCCTTACTGTGACATATGTATCAAAATGAAGCCCACGGTTCATGAATTTTGTGTAAAAGTAAGATCTTTTTTCCCCGTCACCAACCATTTATGTAATTTTTAAGCAAAAAGTGGCAAAAAAAGGTGAGATTTTTGTTTGATAATCATAAATACACACCAGGGCTGGGGAGAGAATGAAGTGAAGTCGAGCCAAATTTTGCAACTTTTTAAAAAGTTGCAAATAAAGAGCCAGCCGAAAAAAAAAATCTGGAATTACTCAACTCTGCCCACAAAAGAAAAACACAGGGGAGCGCATATAAAATAAACTTAGAAGTGTAACCGGTTTAATTTTTTCCCCCCATAAATTAAATAAGCAACTTTGTAATACATCTCATCAGACAATTTTACTTTGTTCTCTGCCAGAATTGATCAGTCGTTATCAAAAATCTATTGAGTGAAGAGTTTCTCATTACAGAGATACAGTAGAGCAGTCATGGCGAACCTTTTACAGGCCGAGTGCCCAAACTGTAGTTCTAAACCCATTTTTTTTTCCGAAGTGCCAACCAATCCTATTATGTAAATAATTGATTTTAACCTTACCTTTGCAGTCTTCTCTTCTCTCCAGCAGGGGGCATCACGCTTATGCGTGCTTACCACACATGGAAGCTGAGCCCCTGCCCTTTCCAGACACAGCAGTTGGATTGATCTTTCTGGAAATAAATTGCAGCATATTAGACAGATTTTAGCATGGAATGCAATCAGATGTCACCCTGTAATCCACATCTACATTTCAAAGTCTGAACATCTTGAAATCCCATAAAGATGTACGAGTTGCTCCCCTCCCCTTTCATTGTGTAGTTATGTCCCCTTCCTGGCCACTTCCTGGTAAACATGTCCCCCATCCTGATATATATTTCCTACATTCTGGTATATTTGTCCACATCATGGCCCCATCCTGGTAAATGTACCCCATTCCTGGTAAATGTACCCCATCCTGGTAAATGTACCCCATCATTGTAAATGTATCCTATCCTGGCATGTTCCCCAATGCTGTTAAATGACCCCATCCTGGTAAATGTACCTCATCCAGGCATGTGGCCTTATCCTGGTAAATGTACCCCATCCTGATAAATGTCACCCTTCCTGCTAAATGTTCCCCATCCTGGCATTTTTTCTCATCCTGGCATGTTTATGTACCCCCATCCTGGCATGTTTCCCCCCCATCCTTTCATGTTTCCCCCCATTCTGGTAAATGTACCCCCCATACTGGTAAATGTACCCCTTCCTGGCATGTTTGCCTTCCTGCTAAATGTACCCCATCCTGGCATGATTTCCCCCATCCTTGCAGTCATGTTTCCACCCATGCTTACAGTCATGTTTACCCCCATCCTTGCAGCCATGTTTCCCCCATCTTTGCACGTTTCTCTCCATCTTTGCAGCCATGTTTTCCCCGTGCTCTCCATGTTCCCCCCGTGCTAGCTCTGTCCCCCGTGCTCCCATGTTTGCCCTGTGCTGGCTCTGTCCCCCGTGCTCCCATGTTTGCCCCGTGCTGGCTCTGTCCCCCGTGCTCCCCATGTTTCCCCCATGCTGGCTCTGTCCCCGTGCGCTCCATGTTTCCCCGTGCTGGCTCTGTCCCCCGTGCTCCCCATGTGTCCCCGTGCGCTGCATGTTTCCCCTGTGCTGGCTCTGTCCCCGTGCTTCCCATGTGTCCCCGTGCTGGCTCTGTCCCCCGTGCTCCCCATGTGTCCCCATGCGCTGCATGTTTCCCCTGTGCTGGCTCTGTCCCCCATGCTCCCCATGTTTCCCTGTGCTGGCTCTGTCCCCCGTGCTCCCCATGTTTCCCCCATGCTGGCTCTGTCCCCGTGCGCTCCATGTTTCCCCCGTGCAGGCTCTGTCCCCGTGCGCTCCATGTTTCCACCGTGCAGGCTCTGTCCCCGTGCTCCCCATGTTTCCCCGTGCTGGCTCTGTCTCCCGTGCTCCCCATGTTTCCCCCGTGCTGGCTCTGTCCCCGTGCGCTCCATGTTTCCCCCGTGCGCTCCATGTTTCCCCCGTGCGCTCCATGTTTCCCCCGTGCGCTCCATGTTTCCCCCGTGCGCTCCATGTTTCCCCCGTGCGCTCCATGTTTCCCCCGTGCGCTCCATGTTTCCCCCGTGCGCTCCATGTTTCCCCGTGCTGGCTCTGTCCCCCGTGCTCCCCGTGCTGGCTCTGTCCCCCGTGCTCCCCATGTTTCCCCCGTGCTGGCTCTGTCCCCGTGCGCTCCATGTTTCCCCCGTGCTCCCATGTTTCCCCCGTGCTCCCATGTTTCCCCCGTGCTCCTCATGTGTCCCCGTGCGCTCCATGTTTCCCCCGTGCGCTCCATGTTTCCCCCGTGCTGGCTCTGTCCCCGTGCGCTCCATGTTTCCCCGTGCTGGCTCCGTCCCCCGTGCTCCCCATGTGTCCCCGTGCGCTGCATGTTTCCCCTGTGCTGGCTCTGTCCCCCGTGCTCCCTATGTTTCCCTGTGCTGGCTCTGTCCCCCGTGCTCCCCATGTTTCCCTGTGCTGGCTCTGTCCCCCGTGCTCCCCATGTTTCCCTGTGCTGGCTCTGTCCCCTGTGCTCCCCATGTGTCCCCGTGCGCTGCATGTTTCCCCTGTGCTGGCTCTGTCCCCCGTGCTCCCTATGTTTCCCTGTGCTGGCTCTGTCCCCCGTGCTCCCCATGTTTCCCTGTGCTGGCTCTGTCCCCCGTGCTCCCCATGTTTCCCCCGTGCTGGCTCTGTCCCCGTGCGCTCCATGTTTCCCCAGTGCTGGCTCTGTCCCCGTGCGCTCCATGTTTCCCCGTGCTGGCTCTGTCCCCCGTGCTCCCCATGTTTCCCCTGTGCGCTCCATGTTTCCCCCGTGCAGGCTCTGTCCCCCCCACATCTTGGCACAGCCGCACAGAAGCTAAAAATAAAAATAAAAACTCACCTTCTGGCCCCCACTCCTCCACTGCTGCGTCCTCAGTCACTTCAGTTCCCGCGGCCACAAGACACCGGCGCCGCCTACTGACGCTCCTTCGTCTCCTAGGCAACAGGCCTGCAGCCCAGGAGAGGAGGAGTGTCAGAGCGAGGAGAAAATGTCTCCTCTGCTAAACACCAGTTTGAGCTGCTGGCGCGACCACACCAGCAGTTCAAAGTGGCGCAGTGTGGCGACAGCGCGCGTGCCAGCACAAACGGCTCTGCGTGCCCTGTCTGGCACGCGTGCCATAGGTTCGCCATCACTGCAGTAGGAGAGCAGTTGGGGCTGATGAGATTTATGTAGATAGAAGAGGGAGGAGGGAGTAGCTGTGCCTCAAGCTCCACTCTCCGCCTTCCCCCCCTCCGCCTCTGGCAAGCCCCCCCTCTGCCTCCAACCACCTTCCCCCCCTCTGCCTCCAACCCCCCTTTCCCCCAACCCTCCCCCCTCTGCCCCCAACCCTCCCCCCTCTGCCTCCAACCCTCCCCCCTCTGCCTCCAACCCTCCCCCCTCTGCCTCCAACCCTCCCCCCTCTGCCTCCAACCCTCCCCCCTCTGCCTCCAACCCTCCCCCCTCTGCCTCCAACCCTCCCCCCCTCTGCCTACAACCCTCCCCCCTCTGCCTCCAACCCCCCTGCCTCCAACCCTCCCCCCTCTGCCTCCAACCCCCCCTCCGCCTCCAACCCCTCCTCCACCTCTAGCCCCCCCTCCAGCCCCCTCCCTCCGCCTCCAGCCCCTTACCTCCGCCTCCGTCCCACTCCCTCTTCTCTTGGACATTTAGTCCAGGACAGGCATGACACTAGGATAGGGTCCCATCAAACAAAAGGTCACCTTGCCACGCTCGGTTGATAGGTACACAAGAATTGGCCAATTTTTGCGCAAGAAACCTTCATTTTTCTAAGGATAGTCTATATAGCATTAATGCAGTTTACATGTCATATATACTATCCTTTGTTTAGTTTTAGCAGTCAGCACCTGTTCACACTTGCTCTTTTTGAAGATGCCGGGTTTTGGGGGGGGGGGGGGGGGGGGGGGGAGGGGGGGCTTACCATTAGGGAGACATATGATTGGCTCCAGATGTATTCTGCATCAGGGTAACAACTCTAAACATACAGCCAACCTCATTACAAACCATCTTCAGTATAAAGAAGAACAAGACCACCTGGAAGTGATGATTTGGCCTCCACAGAGCCCTGATCTCAATATTATTGAGACTTGCACAAGCCTATGCACACAGAAGATCTGTGGTTAATTCTTCAAGATGTTTGGAGCAAACTTTTTGCTTAGTTCCTTAAAAAAAAAAAAAAAAGGCACAAAAGCATAACTCCAAATAATGATGAAAGCAGAGGGTGCTCACAAAAAAATATTGATGGGATCCAGATTTCACTTTCATTCACTTTTGAGTTTATTAATTGATAAATATAAACTATAACACTTTTTTTTTTTAAGCATTTTGACTTAGCTGCATTTTTTTGCACCTGCCTAAAACTTTTTGCACAGTATGACTCACTCACACCACCATATTCATCGTACAAGTGCCATCTTATTTTTTTTATTGCCTAACACTCGGAATCATGTTATTCAGTCGGGAAGTACTGAAGAATGATTTGTTTCACTGACAGAATCTGTCAATGAAAAAAAACATTTGCACCATGGTGCTGATTTCACTCCAAAATTGGATGTCACTACCCATTCTAGTCTATGGACTCGTTGAAGAAAAAAAAAAAGTTGAATGCATGGAAAACATCAGACTGCACTCGGATGACATCGGAGTGCAGTCCGATTTCTGTGGACAATGAAGAAGATGGAGAAAATCTGTTCTCCACCTTCTCCTCACAGTGTGCTCCGATTCTCTCATCTGGGAGACCCCACACATCAGGACGGGTTTGTCCACCACAAATATGTCTGGCAATGCAGAAGAAGACATCAATCACTATGTGCTTTTATGAAATCACTTACGAATGACCTACAGGTAAACTCAAAATTCATTTAAAAATTAAAAGTGGTGATTTGGTCTCAGTAATTCATTTGTAATTTGCCTGAAGAAGGAGCCTTAATGCTCTGAAAGCTTGCTAATATAATTTTTCTGGTTAGCCTATAAAAGGTATCACTCCTAAAATACTTTTGTCATTCTTGGGACATAGTATTTCAATTGATTTAAAAATTAAAAAATTGTTTAAAAGAACTTAAGTCCTCAGTGGTTGATACCTTTTAATGGCTAACTGAAAAGATGGTAATAATAGCAAGCTTTCCAGACTACTCAGGTCTCTTCTTCAGGCTCAATATAACCCAAAATCTGAAGAGTCACATATTTATACACAACAGGACACAGAATGGAGCAGTAAATAAGATAAGTTATGTGAAGCAGAACTATCAGTATGGGTGCCTTCACACTTTAGCGATGCAGCAGCGATCCGACCAGCGATCTGACCTGGTCAGGATCGCTGCTGCATTGCTACATGGTCGCTGGTGAGCTGTCAAACAGGCAGATCTCACCAGTGACCAGCCCCCAGCCAGCAGCGACGTGCAAGCGACGCTGCGCTTGCACGGAGCCGGCGTCTGGAAGCTGCGGACACTGGTAACTAAGGTAAACATCGGGTATGGTTACCCGATGTTTACATTAGTTACCAGCGCACACCACTTAGCTGTGTGTGCAGGGAGCAGGAGCCGGGACTGGCAGCGTGAGATCTGCGGAGGCTGGTAACGAAGGTAAATATCGGGTAACCACCTTGGTTACCCGATGTTTACCTTGGTTACAGCTTACCGCAGGCTGTCAGACACCGGCTCCTGCTCCCTGGACATTCAGGATTGTTGCTCTCTCGCTGTCACACACAGCGATGTGTGCTTATCAGCGGGAGAGCAACAATAAAAAAACGAACCAGGGCTGTGTGTAACGAGCAGCGATCTCACAGCAGGGGCCAGATCGCTGCTCAGTGTCACACACAGCGAGATCGCTAATGAGGTCACAAAAACCGTGACTCAGCAGCGATCTCAGTAGCAATCTCGCTGTGTGTGAAGCACCCCTATGGGGTGCTTCACACACAGCGAGCTCGCTGCCGAGATCGCTGCTGAGTCACGCTTTTTGTGACGCAGCAGTGACCTCATTAGCAATCTCGCTGTGTGTGACACTGAGCAGCGATCTGGCCCCTGCTGCGAGATCGCTGCTCGTTACACACAGCCCTGGTTCGTTTTCTTCAAAGGCGCTCTCCCACTGTGACACACAGATCGCTGTGTGTGACAGCGAGAGAGCGACAAATGAAGCGAGCAGGGAGCAGGAGCCGGCGTCTAGCAGCTGCGGAAAGCTGTAACCAAGATAAACATCGGGTAACCAAGGTGGTTACCCGATATTTACCTTAGTTACCAGCCTCCGCAGCTCTCACGCTGCCTGTGCTGCCGGCTCCGGCTCTCTGCACATGTAGCTGCTGTACACATCGGGTTAATTAACCCGATGTGTACTGTAGCTAGGAGAGCAAGGAGCCAGCGCTAAGCAGTGTGCACGGCTCCCTGCTCTCTGCCCATGTAGCTGCATTACACATCGGGTTAATTAACCCGATGTGTACTGTAGCTAGGAGAGCAAGGAGCCAGCGCTCAGTGTGCGCGGCTCCCTGCTCCCTGCACACACAGCTAAGCGGTGTGCGCTGGTAACTAATGTAAACATCGGGTAACCATACCCGATGTTTACCTTAGTTACCAGTGTCCGCAGCTTCCAGACGCCGGCTCCGTGCAAGCGCGTCGTCGCTTGCACGTCGCTGCTGGCTGGGGGCTGGTCACTGGTCGCTGGTGAGATCTGCCTGTTTGAGAGCTCACCAGCGACCATGTAGCGATGCAGCAGCGATCCTGACCAGGTCAGATCCCTGGTCGGATCGCTGCTGCATCGCTAAAGTGTGAAGGTACCCTAAGGCAAGAGGACAAACTGTTGTAGCCATAAGTATTGCTGCAGTTCATAGATAAGCAGTGTAAAAGTTTTATTGTCCTCTGATTAGAGTCTGGTCCCTGATTAGAGGCTGTGATGTCCCTGGATAGTCAGAAGAGGCTACCACCCAAGAACAATTGAAAACCAGATTACAAGAGCCACTAGAATATCAAGAAACCATCATTTACATTATAAAACTAAAGAAGAAAATAACCAGGTACCTCTTGTAATCACCTACAATCCACATCTGGAGGTAAGAGGAGCTAAACCGAAACTACAACCATTAGGCTATGTGCGCACTTACCGGATTTTGCTGCGGATTTTTCGCGAATTTGCTGCATGTTTCGCTGCAGAAAATGTTCATAACATCTCTGCAGTGAATCACCAGCAAATCCTATGGAGAAAAAAAATCCTGTGCGCACTGGGCGGAATTTGACAGCTGCATGTTTTTCTGCGGGAATCCCGCAGCAAAAACAAGTGCATGTCACTTCTTTTCCGCACATCGCTGCGGGATTTCACTCCATTGACTCCAATGTAATCGTGAAATCCCGCAGGGAATAACGCAGGCAGCAAATTCTGTGCGGTTCACTGCGTTTTCCTGCGTTATTCCCTGCGGTATTTCGCGGTTTACCTCCGGTAATGTACATTGCCTGTCTGCGGTTTTGCAGGGAAGTGATGTCATTACAGGAAGAGGAAGCCGTGCAGAGTAAACACAAACACATCACAGACACACACACATAGAACACACATAGAAAGCAAACGGAAATATAGAAAACAAAGAACGTGGGCTCCGCTGTATTTTTATCTTCCAGCCGAGGTAAGCACACAGCGGCGGCCCGGTATTCTCAGGCTGGGGAGGGAGAGGGGCAGGGTTAATGTCCCCCGCCTCACTCCCCCTCCTGCAGCCGAGAATATCAGCCGCAGCTGCCCCGGCACTGTCGCATCCATTATGCGGCAGCACCGGGAGTGTCCTCGGCTCTTCCTGCCGCCGTGTAGCAGTGGCGGTCAGGGTAATATAACAAGGGGTTAATGGTGGTGGATCACCGCCATTAACCCCAGGCTTGATCATGGCAGCGTCTATGTGACAGCTGACATGATCAACCCGTAAGTAAAGTGAATAAAACACAGACACCGAAAAATCCTTTATTTTAAATAAAACCAACAAGCCTCGTTCACCATTTTATTAACCCCTCCCGCACCAAAGCTCCGGCGTAATCCACAGCTCCGACATAATCCACAGCTCCGGCTCCGGCGTCCAGCACTGATGACATCCAGCCGCGACTGTCACAGACACAGGCTGAATGCAGCAGACAGCAGAGGTAATTACCGGTCATTTCCCACGGCCGGTAATGTGAACTCACTGCCGACCGTGGGAAATGCAGCGATCTGTCCTCTATCTATCTATTATCTATCTATCCCTCTATCTATTCTTCTGTCTCTTTATCTATCTATCATCTATCTATCTCTCTATCTATCATCTATCTATCCCTCTATCTATCCCTCTATCTATCATCTATCCCTCTATCTATTCTTCTGTCTCTTTATCTATCTATCTATCTACTATCTCAGAATTAAATTACTTTTTTTTTCAATGTGCTTTATTGCATTGAATGCAATAAAGCACATCCCAACCCGCACGCGGCAATACCGCGAATAATACCGCGGTAAAACCGCAGCAAACCGCATGCGGTTTTCGGGTGCGGTTTCCCGCGGTTTTTTTACCGCGGGTGCGGTAATCTTTGAGAGCATGCGGAATTTTCTCAAGAAAATTCCATTTCCCAGTGCGCACATAGCCTTACTGGTTGTACAACCTATTGTACCATCACCCTTTCCCTATAGACTGTGAGCCCTCGCGGGCAGGGTCCTCTCTCCTCCTATACCAGTCTGTTTTGTACTGTTAATGATTGTTGTATGTATACCCTCTTTCACTTGTAAAGCGCCATGGAACAAATGGCGCTATAATAATAAATAATAATAATTACTGCAAAAAGATGCCCGGTTAAAATCTATTTTTCCAGACCCCCCCCCCCAAATCTAAGAAACATCATTGTCAGAAGCTCCCTATCCTCTCTAATAATAACAGGAACATTTCTCTGCAACCAGAAAAAAATGTAAGACCTGTCCATTTATACTGACAACGGACAAGATAAAGATTCCCAGATCACATCAGGACTACAAGATCCCAGGTACCTTCAGCTGCACCACAACCAATATGGTGTACTTAATTATATATACCAAATGTCCAACTGGGGGTCTGTATGTAGGGGAGACAGGACAACAGCTCAGGACAAGGATGAATTCTCACCGCCACACAATCAGAGAAAAAAGGATGGATCTACCTGTGGCCAAACATTTTTATAACCCAGACCACAGCATCATGGACATGAAATTGCTGGTATTGAAAGGAAATTTAAAGTCCCAGAGAGACAGGAGAGTCTGGGAATACAAACTTATGATGACCTTTGACACATTCAGAGCAGGAATGAATGTGTCACATGGATTTATGTCTTTTACACCAATTAAGCAATGTGCTCCTCAGACCATGGGGGGGGGGGGGGGGGTGGGCATCACAGCTCTGGACAAGACCCCAATCAGAGGACAATAAAACTTTCACACTGCTTATCTATGAACTGCAGCAATATTTATGGCCCCAACAGTTTGTCCCCTTGCCACAGTGATAGTTCTTTCTGCTTCACATAACTTGTCTTATTTACTGCTCCATTCCATGTCCTGTTGTGTATAAATATGTGTTTCTTCAGATTTTGTGTTATATTGAGCCTGAAGAAGAGACCTGAGCAGTCTCGAAAGCTTGCTATTATTACCATTGTGACGGGGTATGCGACAGAACAGTGAGGGACGCCAGGCCAAGGAACAATCAAAAGGGCTTTATTGGAACCACAAGATAAAGCACCAAACATAAATAGAAATCCTTAAAGTCTGCAAGGAGTCCACAACAAAACAACAGATCCAGGGGCACCTCCCGGTATTCCAACGCCAGGGAAAATATGGCAATGGTCCTTATATGAGTTTCTTGAGTCCAACAGGGTGAACAACAAAACACAATCCCACGTGGCCACTGATCTCCAGTCTGTAACAGTCCATACACAGGCTCTAGGATCCAGCCTCAGCTATAGATCCTAGTCCTTCTCCAGCCGAGATCCAACTAACTGACCTAACATGGGTCTCATTGTTCTTCTCTCCTGGGATCAGCCCCTAAGGTGGGCCCAATTCCACCTGGACATTTGATGACATTTAATACATGAATGGACTTTAGACTCCAGGCTCTGTTCTGTTTACCAAGTTGTGGATTGGAGACATCCCATGCTGAGAAGAACAAACAATCCCCCACCAGTAGTACATACAGGACAGTCAAGGAGAGACAGACTATTACACCATGTGCACAGGCGGGGGAGGGACACACTGTTACAACCATCTTTTCAGTTATCCATTAAAAAGGTATCAACCACTGAGTTCTTTTAAACAATTTTTTATCTCTACTGGCTAACACGGTACAAAGATATATTTTACCTGTATTTAAAAATTAGAAATGGAAAACCTGAGTCCATGCCGGAAGACGGGGTAAGTGGAAAAACAACTTCAGCTAAGACAACACTGTTCCAGCACTTAATAAAATACAATGAGACCAGTTGTCAGCAAATGCAGCCGACAGGACTAAACGCCGGCAGAGCCAAGCGAAAACCAAGTCACCTAGATCAGGAAGCGGGAAGAGAAAACAAAATGTAATTTGTGCCTCACACCAGACACTAAATATAGTCCGGCTCTTCCGCTAATCATTATACGCCTCTCCTCGTGGCTGTGATTACCGGCTGCAGCCATAATACAACCATAGCGTATGCCAAAACCAGCGTGACACAGCAAAGGGGAGAAAGGCGCACACCTGACATCACAAGCCTCTATGCATTGTGTGTCCGTACTGGTAATATGGAGCTAGGTGTGCTCACATGTGATCAGTCAAAAACTGCTGTAGTGTTTCCCCTCCCCCTCCAAAAAAAAATTGTGCTAAGTACGAACAGGTGCCACTGAATCGGTGCCAAATTTCCTTACATATGTAGATATAGAGTTAGGCTCTGTGCACTCGTTGCTTTTTTTCATGCTTTTTTCCTTGCAGATTTTAATACTACAAGGAAAACCGCATCCCAGCAAAGTCTATGAGAATCATGACTTGCTGTGCACACGCTACTTCTTTTTTCCTTGCAGATTTTGTTGCTGAAAGAAAAGCAGCGTGTCAATTGTTTCTGCATTTTTTCTGTGTTTCTATAATCCCCTGCAATGGTTTATCACTACAGTGGATTATATAGCAGCGTGTATACAGCATGGCGTGGGAGGCTCTCCGTAGCTCAGTAACCCGGGGTCTTAATTGTGACAACCCAGGTTTACTGTGGCAGCGATCGGGTTCCTGTGATTACATTACAGGGACCCGATTGCCAGGAAGAGGTAAGCGATCCTTCTCCCTATCTCCTGAATGCTGCGACTGCATTCAGGGATCGGAATGGGCACCGCTTCAGCAGTGACAGCCAGAGACCCGACATCAATCGCGAGGGTACAGCGCCTGAATCCCGACAATTATAACGACAAAAAAGACTAAAAGGAAAAAAAAAGAGAAAAAACGTGCAAACGCAATAAAAAATGCAGAGTTTTTTCAGCTGCTTTTTTCTTGGCAAAACATGCTTTTTATGTGCAGAAGAAAAGAACACAAAAAGCAACGTGTGCACATAGCCTTAGGCTATGTGCACACAGCATTTTTTTGACGCTGCGTTTTTGGCCGTAAAAACACGCACTGGCGGTAAAAATGCACCAGTAAAAAACACATGCGTTTTTACTGTGTTTCAGTGCGTTTTTGGCTGCGTTTTGCATCACAGCATTTTGCTGCGCTTTTCCAATGCACTGCATGGGTGACAAACGCAGTAAAACGCAGGAAAGAATTGATATGTCCATTTTTCTTTTTTTAGCTCAAAAATGCAGCTAAAAAAAAAAGTTGTGTGCGGACAGCAAAAATGAAAACTCAGACTTTGCTGAGGAAACAAAGTCATGCAACTTTGAGCCCAAAAACGCACAAAAATGCACCCGACAAACGCACAAAAATGCAGCGGTAAAACACAGTCAATCAGGAGATAACATTAAAAGCATGTTAGGCTGTCTTATCAGAACAGCAGTTAAAGAGAGAATGTTAAAGGGATTGTCTCTAGTTTGGAAGTTACCACCTATGCATGGGAGACGGGATCATTTCCTGGTCGCTGGGGGGCCAACTGCTGGAACACCCACCAATCTTGAGAACTGGGGTTGTTCACAGTGTGAATGGAGCGGTGGTCGATCATGGGCACTGCCACTGTATAAATTAATTGGTGGGCTGAAGATAGCGAACACTGCGTTCCAGCCGCGCGGGGGCCAGCCTCCTGCTCAGCCTCGCGGGCCAGCCTCCTGCTCAGCCTCGCGGGCCAGCCTCCTGCTCAGCCTCGCGGGCCAGCCTCCTGCTCAGCCTCGCGGGCCAGCCTCCTGCCCATCAGACCATTTTTCTCAGATGGAGAGAAAACAGTTGTTTCAAGCCAGGTTCACATGACCATATTTTTGTTCCCAGTGTGATCTGACAAAACACTGGATCGCACTCGCACCAATGTTATTCGATGAGGCAGGGAACATGTGCAATTTTTTTTTCTTAGGAACGAGTCTGTCTGAGGAAAAAAATTGCAGCAGGCGTGAATTCCCTCTCTAATTAAATGCAAGTCACTTGATCTGTGAAAACAATCGGACATCACTCGAGTGTGGTCCGATTTTCATGGACTGACAATAGAGAAGATGGAGACATTTTTCTTTTCCCCATCTTATCTATATCTCAGAAAATCAAAGATCAGATCATAGTCTGATCAGAGTGCGATTGGCATAATTGGACTGATTTTCTTGGAGGAGAGAAAATATGGTCCGGAGACCCCGGCCACACGCCGAGCCGGGACCAAGGCCCCACGCCGAGCTGGGACCCACGCCGAGCCGGGACCCCGGACACACGCCGAGCCGGGACCCCGGACACACGCCGAGCCGGGACCCCGGACACACGCCGAGCCGGGACCCCGGACACACGCCGAGCCGGGACCCCGGACACACGCCGAGCCGGGACCCCGGACACACGCCGAGCCGGGACCCCGGACACACGCCGAGCCGGGACCCCGGACACACGCCGAGCCGGGACAAGTCTTACGTGTTGTGGGCTGATTGGCAGCTTTCTGATGAAAAACTAGATTGACAAGAAACATGTGAAATGGAAACTAACAAGAGATTGTACTGTTGACTGTGTCACAAAACAATGACGTCCTTTATTGTACGATAAGTTAAGAAATCATATTACACCGAAATCCAAATATCCTATGTACACAAATAAACCCGTATTGTATGCCGGCTATACACACATATAACCCTTGTATTGTATGCCGGCTATGTAAACATCCATAAACACTTTCATTCTCGCATTACATATATAAAATAATGTGCACGTGGCACTACTGTTTTGTGTCCACAGCTCCTAAGCAAACTATGTGTCTCCACGGTAACAGATAATACGCCGGCAGGAGGCGGCTCTGAGGTTATCTTCTATCCGTCCTCTACTTCTGGCTAACTTACTAAACTACCACAAAAGGAGGAAGAAAGAAAGTAGAAGATGCAGGAAGATGCTTAACAGATTTATTTGCTGCCTGTTGCTATAGAGATGCATAGGCTGCACAGGAGCTGTAAACACAAAACGGGGAGAAACGTGTAAAATCCTGGGGTAAAGTTGCGTTAAGGCCCTGTCACACACAGAGATAAATCTGCAGCAGATCTGTGGTTGCAGTGAAATTGTGGACAATCAGTGCCAGGTTTGTGGCTGTGTACAAATGGAACAATATGTCCATGATTTCACTGCAACCACAGATCTGCCAAAGATTTATCTCTGTGTGTGACGGGGCCTTTAGATTTCCTTTCAGATGTTTTGGAGCAGTGAAGGTTAATACAGCAGACTTAATAATAATAAAGTTTTATTTCTATAGCGCCAACATATTCCGCAGCGCTTTACAATTCAGAGCAGAGCCCTGCGGACTACTACTAGCCACATCCCATACATGGCCGATCTTTTTGTTTTTTAAAGATAACTTGTCACCGCCAACAAAGATATTTACCTGCAGGTATAGAGTTAATCTGATATAAAGTTTAAACCCTGTATGAGGGTGTACCACAGCAGCTACAGGAAGACAATTAACTTATTCTCCCTGCAGCTGCTCACTTCCAATTATCAGGGCAGTGCAGGGAGTGATTACACTGCTGAAATAATGATAAAAGTGCCCGTAGCCGGCATGTATAATCATAGGAGTGCCCGTGGCTGCCACATATAATGATAGGAGTGCCCGCCACGTATAATGATAGGAGTGCCCGTGGCTGCCACGTATAATGATAGAAGTTCCCATGGCCGCCACATGATAGGAGTGCCCTTGGTTGTCACGTATAATGATAGGAGTAACTGCAGCCACCATACATGATAGGAGTACCTGCGGCCGCTGTGTATGATAATGGGAGTGACCGTGGCCACCATGTATAATGTATAATGATAAGCGTGACCCTGACCGCCATGTATGATAGGAGTAACCGTGGCCGCCATGTCTGAAGATAGCAATGACCGTGGCCGCCATGTGTGATGATAGCAGTGACCCTGGCCGCCATGTCTGATGATAGCAGTGACCCTGGCCGCCATGTCCGATGACAGCAGTGACCGTGGCCGCCATGTCCGATGACAGCAGTGACCGTGGCCGCCATGTCTGATGATAGCAGTGACCGTGGCCGCCATGTCTGATGATAGCAGTGACCGTGGCCGCCATGTCCGATGATAGCAGTCACCGTGGCCGCCATGTCTGATGATAGCAGTGACCGTGGCCGCCATGTCTGATGATAGCAGTGACCGTGGCCGCCATGTCTGATGATAGCAGTGACCGTGGCCGCCATGTCCAATGATAGCAGTGACCGTGGCCGCGCCATGTCCAATGATAGCAGTGACCGCCATGTCTGATGATAGCAGTGACCGTGGCCGCCATGTCTGATGATAGCAGTGACCGTGGCCGCCATGTCCAATGATAGCAGTGACCGTGGCCGCGCCATGTCCAATGATAGCAGTGACCGCCATGTCTGATGATAGCAGTGATCGTGACCGCCATGTCTAATGATAGCAGTGACCGTGGCCGCCATGTCTGATGATAGCAGTGACCGTGGCCGCCATGTCTGATGATAGCAGTGACCGTGGCCGCCATGTCTGATGATAGCAGTGACCGTGGCCGCCATGTCTGATGATGGCAGTGACCGTGGCCGCCATGTCTGATGATGGCAGTGACCCTGGCCGCCATGTCTGATGATGGCAGTGACCCTGGCCGCCATGTCTGATGATGGCAGTGATCCTGGCCGCCATGTCTGATGATAGCAGTGACCGTGACCGCCATGTATGATTGCAGTGACCGTGGCTGCCATGTATGATGATCACAGTGACCGAGGCCACCATGTATGATGATCGCAGTGACCGTGGCCGCCATGTATGATTGCAGTGACCGTGGCTGCCATGTATGATGATCGCAGTGACCGTGGCCGCCAAGTATGATGATCGCAGTGACCGTGGCCGCCATGTATGGTGATCGCAGTGACCGTGGCCGCCATGTATGATGATCGCAGTGACCGAGGCCACCATGTATAATAGCAGTGCACCGGGACACCATGTATGGTGATCGCAGTGACCGTGGCCGCCATGTATGATGATCGCAGTGACCGAGGCCACCATGTATAATAGCAGTGCACCGGGCCACCATGTATGATAGCAGTGCACCGGGCCACCATGTATGATAGCAGTGCCTCTGGCTGCATATTAGCATGCAGACATGCTGTAGTAATATTGTCAGCACTTTAGGGGGGCTGTGTGTATGTTGCACCTGCCAGCTCTGCCCTGTGCAGCCCCTCCATTCTCTGGGTGGGCGCAGGGGCATCCCGGCTGGCAGGGCTGGTGCCAGTACCTGACCCGCCATCTCGCCTCCCTCCTGTGCTGCCCCCGCCCCGGGCTGGCACTTACCATAGATCATGGCCAGGCCAGTCTCATGGAGGAAACGAAACCTGCGGTGCTTGAACAGCCAGATGGTGAGGATGGTGAGGGTGAGCAGCAGGATGAAGATCAGCAGGTTGGTGCTGTCCAGTCGGTGAATGGCCTCCACCTGCTTCTCCGTCACGATTTCCTCCATGGCGCTGTCCTCTTCTGCCCAACACAGACCTATCATAAAGAGGATGGGCAATGCCAGCCAGGGACCCGTGCCCCGGGAGCCCGGCAACACCGGACCGCACGGCGCCATGACAGGGGCCGGTCTGCCAGGCAAAGTCCTCCCAGACAATGAGTCAAAGAGCAGCAGCTGCCGCCCCCTGCAGGAGGAGGAGAGCAAAGCACCCCGAGCCCGCATACAGTCACTACACACCGTACACAGGCACCACACACCGAGGACTACTACAGACTGTACAATCACCACACACCGGGGACTACACACTGTACACAGTCACCAAACACCGGGGACTACACACTGTACACAGTCACCAAACACCGGGGACTACACACTGTACACAGCCACCACACACCGGGGACTACACACTGTACACAGCCACCACACACCGAGGACTACTACAGACTGTACAATCACCACACACCGGGGACTACACACTGTACACAGGCACCACACACCGAGGACTACTACAGACTGTACAATCACCACACACCGGGGACTACACACTGTACACAGTCACCAAACACCGGGGACTACTACAGACTGTACAATCACCACACACCGGGGACTACACACTGTACACAGGCACCACACACCGAGGACTACTACAGACTGTACAATCACCACACACCGGGGACTACACACTGTACACAGTCACCAAACACCGGGGACTACACACTGTACACAGCCACCACACACCGAGGACTACTACAGACTGTACAATCACCACACACCGGGGACTACACACTGTACACAGTCACCAAACACCGGGGACTACACACTGTACACAGTCACCAAACACCGGGGACTACACACTGTACACAGCCACCACACACCGGGGACTACACACTGTACACAGCCACCACACACCGAGGACTACTACAGACTGTACAATCACCACACACCGGGGACTACACACTGTACACAGGCACCACACACCGAGGACTACTACAGACTGTACAATCACCACACACCGGGGACTACACACTGTACACAGTCACCAAACACCGGGGACTACACACTGTACACAGTCACCAAACACCGGGGACTACACACTGTACACAGTCACCAAACACCGGGGACTACACACTGTACACAGCCACCACACACCGGGGACTACACAGTGTACAGTCACCACACACCGAGGACTACTACAGACTGTACAATCACCACACACCGGGGACTACACACTGTACACAGTCACCACACACCGGGGACTACACACTGTACACAGTCACCACACACCGAGGACTACTACAGACTGTACAATCACCACACACCGGGGACTACACAGTGTACAATCACCACACACCGGGGACTACACAGTGTACAATCACCACACACCGGGGACTACACAGTGTACAATCACCACACACCGGGGACTACACAGTGTACAGTCACCACACACCGGGGACTACACAATGTACACAGTCACCACACACCGAGGACTACACAGTGTACACAGGCACTACACACCGGGGACTACACAGTGTACAGTCACCACACACCGGGGACTACACAATGTACACAGGCACCACACACCGAGGACTGCTATAGACTGTACAATCACCACACACCGGGGACTACACAGTGTACAATCACCACACACCGGGGACTACACAGTGTACAATCACCACACACCGGGGACTACACAGTGTACAATCACCACACACCGGGGACTACACAGTGTACAATCACCACACACCGGGGACTACACAGTGTACAATCATCACACACCGGGGACTACACAGTGTACAATCATCACACACCGGGGACTACACACTGTACAATCACTACACACCGGGGACTACACAGTATACAATCACCACACACCGGGGACTACACACTGTACACAGTCACTACACACTGTACACAGTCACCACACACCGAGGACTACTACAGACTGTACAATCACCACACACCGGGGACTACACAGTGTACAATCACCACACACCGGGGACTACACAGTGTACAGTCACCACACACCGGGGACTACACAGTGTACAATCACCACACACCGGGGACTACACAGTGTACAGTCACCACACACGGTGGACTACACAGTGTACAATCACCACACACCGGGGACTACACAGTGTACAGTCACCACACACCAGGGACTACACAGTGTACAATCACCACACACCGAGGACTACTACAGACTGTACAATCACCACACACCGGGGACTACACACTGTACACAGTCACTACACACTGTACACAGTCACCACACACCGAGGACTACACAGTGTACACAGGCACTACACATCGGGGACTACACAGTGTACAGTCACCACACACCGGGGACTACACAATGTACACAGGCACCACACACCGAGGACTGGTATAGACTGTACAATCACCACACACCGGGGACTACACAGTGTACAGTCACCACACACCGGGGACTACACACTGTACACAGGCACCACACATCGGGGACTACTACAGACTGTACAATCACCACACACCGGGGACTACACACTGTACACAGGCACCACACACCGAGGACTACTACAGACTGTACAATCACCACACATCGGGGACTACACAGTGTACAGTCACCACACACCGGGGACTACACAATGTACACAGGCACCACACACCGAGGACTACACACTATACACAGGCACTACACACCGGGACTACACACTGTATACAGGCACCATACACCAGGAACTACACACTGTACACAATCACCACACATCAGGGACTACACACTGTATACAGGTACCACACACCAGGGACTACACACTATACACAGGTACCACACACCGAGGACTACACACTGTACACATGCACCACACACCGGGTAGTACACACTGTACACATGCACCACACACCAGGGACTACACACTGTACACAGGTACCACACACCGAGGAGTACACACTGTAGACATGCACCACACACTGGGGACTACACACTGTACACATGCACCACACACCGGGGACTACACACTGTACATATGCACCACACACCGGATAGTACACATGCACCACACACCAGGTAGTACACACTGTACACAGGCACCACACACCGAGGAGTACACACTGTACACATGCACCACACACCAGGTAGTACACACTGTACACAGGCACCACACACCGAGGAGTACACACTGTACACAGGCACCACACACCGGGGACTACACACTGTACACATGCACCACACACCGGGTAGTACACATGCACCACACACCAGGTAGTACACACTGTACACAGGCACCACACACCGAGGAGTACACACTGTACACAGGCACCACACAACGAGGAGTACACACTGTAGACATGCACCACACACCGAGGAGTACACACTGTACACAGGCACCACACAACGAGGAGTACACACTGTACACAGGCACCACACAACGAGGAGTACACACTGTAGACATGCACCACACACCGGGGACTACAGTCACCATACACCTGGGACTACACAGTATATACAATCACCACACACCAGGGACTACACAATATATACAATCACCACAAACCAGGGACAACATAGTGTGCACATGCACCACACACCAGGGACTACACACAATGCACACTCACCACACATCGGGGACTAAACACTGACAATATATAATAACAGTCACCACACTCCGAGGACTATCCACTATATACAGTCATCCCACACAGAGGACTACACACTATATACCGTCACTACACACCGGGGGACTACACACTGTATAGAGTCACTTAACTCAGGAAATTATACAATGTTTAAAGTCACTACACACCAGGGAGTATACACTGAAAATATACACTGTGTACGATCATAACACACAGGAAAGTATACAGCCTAGATGCTATATGGGGGACTATGAAGCCTGACATTATATATCATACACATTCAATATACACCCTGACATAATACATCCTGACATTTTACACTATACTCTCTGTCACTATAGTCCCTGATATTATTCACTATAAACCTTGACATAATACAATATACTGTACTACACTATACACTATATACCATTCTTCTCCAACTCCAGTCCTTAAGAACCAACATATTGTGTTTTCAGTATTTCCCAAGTATTGCAGAAGTGAAGTAATTATTACCTGTGCAATACTAAGAAAATCCGAAAACATGTTCTGTTGGTGGTTCTGGAGTTGGGGAACACTGCTCTACACCATACACCCTGATACAATACACCCTTACACTGTACACCCTGACACAATACACCCTTACACTGTACACCCTGATACAATACACCCTTACACCGTACACCCTGATACAATACACCCTATACTGTACACTCTGATACAATACACCCTTACACTGTACACCCTGATACAATACACCCTTACACAGTACACCCTGATACAATACACCCTTACACTGTACACTCTGATACAATACATCCTTACACTGTACACCCTGATACATTACACCCTTACACTTTACACCCTGATACAATACACCCTTACACCGTACACCCTGATAAAATACACCCTTACACTGTACACCCTGATACAATACACCCTATACTGTACACTCTGATACAATACACCCTTACACTGTACACCCTTATACAATACACCCTTACACTGTACACCCTGATACAATACACCCTTACACTGTACACCCTGATACAATACACCCTATACTGTACACTCTGATACAATACACCCTTACACTGTACACCCTGACACAATACACCCTTACACCGTACACCCTGATGCAATACACCCTTACACTGTACACCCTGATACAATACACCCTTACACCGTACACCCTGATACAATACACCCTATACTGTACACTCTGATACAATACACCCTTACACTGTACACCCTGACACAATACACCCTTACACCGTACACCCTGATGCAATACACCCTTACACTGTACACCCTGATACAATACACCCTTACACCGTACACCCTGATACAATACACCCTATACTGTACACTCTGATACAATACACCCTTACACTGTACACCCTGACACAATACACCCTTACACCGTACACCCTGATGCAATACACCCTTACACTGTACACCCTGATACAATACACCCTTACACCGTACACCCTGATACAATACACCCTATACTGTACACTCTGATAAAATACACCCTTACACTGTACACCCTGATACAATACACCCTTACACTGCACACCCTGATACAATACACCCTATACTGTACACTCTGATACAATACACCCTTACACTGTACACCCTGACACAATACACCCTTACACCGTACACCTTGATGCAATACACCCTTACACTGTACACCCTGATACAATACACCCTTACACCGTACACCCTGATACAATACACCCTATACTGTACACTCTGATACAATACACCCTTACACTGTACACCCTGATACAATACACCCTTACACTGTACTCCCTGATACAATACACCCTATAATGTACACTCTGATACAATACACCCTTACACTGTACACCCTGACACAATACACTGTGAGACTGTGACCGGGGTTGTCTATGACGGCCGGTATGTCTCGCCCCGGTTGTGCTCACTCCATGATAGAAAGTACATCCACTCTAGGGTTAATGCTGTTTCCTTACAGGCTGAAGGAAGGGTTAAATGCAAACAGGAACAAGGGCAGGTGTGCCGGGTGTGAGGGAGTGAACACAACTCCCTGAGTTCTCTGCTGGAGAGGCACATGTATATTGGTGTGGACTTTTGTTTGGACATTAAAACCGTGTGCTGTGAACCTTAATGCCTGGATCCCGTGTCTTCTGCTGCGCAGCCGACCGTGCTACCTCACATATGGTGGAGAATGCGGGCATCCCAGCCGGTGAGGTGTAGCTTCCTTTTCTGGTGATCCGGTAGCACATGTCCTGGATTCAAGCGGCTATACTACGGCCCAAACCCAGCGACACCATGGAGGAAATACTAAAGCAGCAGCAACAGATCAATGCACACCTGCTCCAATCCTTGAAATCGCAGGACCAAAGACACCAAGAACTGCTGGTTCAGGCCAATGCACGTCAGCAGCAAGCCTTACAATTGCAGGAACAAAGACATCAAGAACAGATGGTTCTCCTGGCCAAGTCGATCCGTGCTGGACCGGCAGCAACAACCCCGGGACTGGGTGATGACGGCAGCGTCCGGAAAGCGGTGAGACAAGCGTTGCAAAAGATGACCCCGGGGGATGATGTGGAAGCGTTCCTGGCAGTGTTTGAGCGGGTGGCCGAGCGGGAAAAGCTGCCGACCCCCAGTGGGCTGAGGTATTGTCGCCCTATCTGACGGGGGAACCCCAAAAAGCGTACCTGGACCTCTGTACCGAGGACGCCATTGACTATGTGACCCTAAAAGCCGAAATACTGGCACGGTTGGGGGTGAATACCTATGTACGGGCTCAGCGGGTAAATCAGTGGTTCTATGAGGAAGCCAAACCCGTACGCTCCCAGGCCTATGACTTGTTGCATCTTGTAAAAAAGTGGTTACAGCCTGACACTCTGAGCCCGGCGCAGATGGTGGAAAGGGTAGTAGTGGATCGTTTTGTGCGCACTTTACCCGTCACCGTTCAACGGTGGGTAGGACAGGGTGACCCGAGTACCCTGGACCAATTAGTGTCCCTGGTAGAGCGGCATGTGGCTACGCAGGACTTGATACGGGACACTGAGACTTTGCGTACCGCCCGTCGGTCCGGCCCCTCCAAGCCTAGGGCCAAGGACCCACCGCCGACACCGGTGCAGGAGTCCCCTACCGTCCCGTATGAGGCCACGGCCGCCATTCCTGAGGTCCGGAAGGTTCTGTACCCTAAACGACAACCCGTCAAGGGGGTTTCCGTCCCCATTAGATGTTGGCGATGCCAGCGGGTGGGACATATGGAAGCCCAGTGTCCACTCACCACGGAGCCCATGGATTGTGGGGTTACCCGGCGGGGTTCAATGTATGCTCAGGTGGTGTGTACCGCTGACCTGGTCTCCCCAGAGACTGAGCCCCACTTGTGCCAAATACAGGTGAATGGATGTCCGGTTACAGGATTGTTGGATTCCGGAAGCTTAGTGACCCTTGTGCGATCCACCTTGAGGGCTAAAGTAAAGACCACAGGACGTACCGTGGGGGTGGTTTGCATACATGGGGACCGCCGAGACTATCCCACAGGGATTGTCACCATCACAGCACCTTGCGGTCAGGTGCAACATGAGGTGGGACTTCTTAACACTCTTCCCTATGACGTGATCCTAGGAAGGGATCTGCCCTATTTTTGGACTTTATGGAAGGGACCCCCTAAGTCTCCTCAGATATTGGTCAGTCCGGGACCTGAGCCCTACAATCCTGAATCCGGGACACCTGCCGTAGGGGTCCCCATGATAGGGACAGAATGTGAACCCGATAGGTCGCCCCTAGAGGTATTGGCAGGAGAGGCTGAGACGGTCGAACCCATCCCGGAGTTGGAGGCGTCCCCGGATACGTTTGGGACTGCCCAACTCCAGGACCCTACATTAATACATGCCCGGAGTCGGGTGACAGTAATTGACGGGGTGGCACAGCTGCCCGGTGCCCAGGTAAGGTACCCCCATTTCGCTCTTAAGCAGGATTTACTCTACCGGGTAGATGAAATACGGGGCGTGGGGGTAGAGCAGTTGGTGGTGCCCCAGCCGCATCGTCGGCGGGTCCTCGACTTGGCTCATAAACACCTGATGAGTGGCCACCTAGGGGTCAAGAAAACGCAGGAGCGAATATTGCAAAGGTTCTATTGGCCCGGAGTCTTTGGGGAGGTAAAACGGTTCTGCGAAACCTGCCCGGAGTGTCAGCTTACCGCACCCCTGACCCATTTTCGCAGTCCGTTGGTACCGTTACCCATTATAGAAGTCCCTTTTGAACGGATAGGGATGGATCTGGTGGGGCCCCTCGTAAAGTCCGCGCGAGGGCACCAACACATCCTAGTGATCGTTGACTATGCCACCCGGTATCCCGAGGCGATACCTCTCAGACATACTGCAGCAAAGCTTATAGCTCGGGAGTTGTTTGCTGTGTTCTGCCGGGTGGGGTTGCCCAAGGAGATCCTTACGGATCAGGGGACCCCATTCATGTCTAAAGTGACCAAAGAGCTATGCCGGCTACTCCAGATCAAGCAGTTGCGTACGTCTGTGTATCATCCTCAAACGGACGGTTTAGTTGAGCGTTTCAATAAAACCCTGAAAACCATGCTCAAAAGGGTAATTTCAAAAGACGGGAAAGACTGGGATATGATGCTTCCCTATTTGATGTTTGCCATCCGTGAGGTGCCACAGGCATCCACGGGGTTTTCGCCTTTTGAGTTGTTATACGGGCGACATCCCCGGGGATTGTTGGACCTGGCAAAGGAAACATGGGAGCAAGAGCCCACCCCCCATAAAAGTGTGATTGAACACATTTTGGGTATGCAGAACCGCATAAGCGCGGTCATGCCAATTGTGAAGGAGCATTTACAGGAGGCTCAGGCCGCGCAAAGCGGCCGCTACAATAGACAAGCCACCGTGCGGACCTTTAAACCCGGGGATCGGGTGTTGGTATTAATCCCCACGGCGGAGAGTAAATTCCTGGCTCAGTGGCAAGGCCCCTACGAGATAAAGGAAAGAGTCGGGGTGGTTAACTATAAAGTATTGCAGCCCGGTAGGCGGAAACCTGAACAAATATACCATGTCAACCTATTAAAACCTTGGCAAGAACGGGAAAGCCTGATGGCTGTTTTTTCCCCATCTCCCTCCTCTTCGGGTCGTTCACCTCCGGCTCCAGCGACCTCCGGAGAGGACGAACCGGAAGTAAGGATTGGAGAAGCCCTCACCAAGACTCAGAGGCGAGAGGCCAGACGGTTGGTTCAGCAGAACCCCGATGTCTTCTCCGAGCTGCCCGGTAGGACCAGTCTGATACGACATGATATTGTCACCGAGCCCCACCTGAAGGTACGCCTGAAGTCATACCGGGTACCGGAGGCTCGACGACAAGCCATATCGGAGGAAGTAAAAACAATGTTACGCCTGGGGGTCATCGAAAAATCCCGGAGTGAATGGACTAGCCCGATTGTCCTAATACCAAAACCCGATGGCTCCTTAAGGTTCTGCAATGACTTTAGGAGATTGAACGAAATATCCAAGTTCGATCTCTACCCCATGCCCAGGGTGGATGAGCTGATTGATAGGCTGGGACAGGCGCGGTATTTTACCACGCTCGACCTGACCAAGGGGTACTGGCAGGTGCCACTGACGGAGTCCGCCAAGGAGAAAACCGCTTTTGTTACGCCGGAGGGTCTCTTCCACTATGTTGTCTTGCCTTTTGGGTTACATGGCGCTCCGGCCACGTTCCAGAGGTTGATGGACTTAGTGCTGGAACCCCACCAGGCGTATGCATCAGCGTACCTTGATGACATCATTATTTACAGCTCCGATTGGCAGACCCACTTGGAACAGGTACAAGCGGTGGTGGACGTGCTTCGAACAGCCGGATTGACAGCCAATCCCAAGAAATGTGCGTTGGGACTCACGGAAGCCCGCTACTTGGGCTACGTGATAGGCCAAGGAGTGATTAAGCCCCAAATTAACAAGGTTGAGGCGATCCAGAAGTGGCCTAGACCCCTGACCACGAAGCAGGTTAGGGCCTTCCTGGGTATCGTGGGGTACTACAGGAGGTTTGTAAAAGATTTTGCGGGACTATCAGCCCCCTTGACGGACCTTCTCAAAGGCAAGAAGTCCGTCATGGTGCGCTGGACTCCGCAGGCCGAGGACTCCTTCCGGCCCCTGAAGGGGGTCCTGTGCGGACAGCCCGTTCTCGTACACCCTGATTTCCGGAAGGAGTTCATAGTACAGACTGACGCCTCAGAGGTCGGCCTGGGGGCAGTGTTGTCTCAGGTGGTTCAGGGGGAGGAACACCCCGTCACCTTCTTAAGTAGGAAGCTCACCCCTCCCGAGCGGAATTATAGCGTAGTGGAGAAGGAGTGCCTGGCGATCAAGTGGGCCTTGGAGTCCCTACGCTATTACCTGCTGGGACGGCAGTTTCGCTTGGTGACGGATCACTCTCCACTGGTCTGGATGAGGTCCGCCAAGGAACGGAATGCCCGGGTTACCCGGTGGTTCCTTTCTCTGCAGAACTTCCGGTTTACGGTTGAACATAGGGCCGGTAGGTTTCAGGGCAACGCCGATGCCTTGTCCCGCGGCCCGTGTTTGATGGCGGGAGTTCAACCCCGCACGCTTGAACTGAGGGGGGGGTATGTGAGACTGTGACCGGGGTTGTCTATGACGGCCGGTATGTCTCGCCCCGGTTGTGCTCAGTCCATGATAGAAAGTACATCCACTCTAGGGTTAATGCTGTTTCCTTACAGGCTGAAGGAAGGGTTAAATGCAAACAGGAACAAGGGCAGGTGTGCCGGGTGTGAGGGAGTGAACACAACTCCCTGAGTTCTCTGCTGGAGAGGCACATGTATATTGGTGTGGACTTTTGTTTGGACATTAAAACCGTGTGCTGTGAACCTTAATGCCTGGATCCCGTGTCTTCTGCTGCGCAGCCGACCGTGCTACCTCACAACACCCTTACACCGTACACCCTGATACAATACACCCTTACACTGTACACTCTGATACAATACACCCTATACTGTACACTCTGATACAATACACCCTTACACTGTACACCCTGATACAATACACCCTTACACTGTACACCCTGATACAATACACCCTTACACTGTACACCCTGATACAATACACCCTATACTGTACACTCTGATAAAATACATCCTTACACTGTACAAACTGATACAATACACCCTTACACTTTACACCCTGATACAATACACCCTTACACCGTACACCCTGATACAATACACCCTTACACTGTACACCCTGACACAATACACCCTTACACCGTACACCCTGATACAATACACCCTTACACTGTACACCCTGATACAATACACCCTTACACCGTACACCCTGATACAATACACCCTATACTGTACACTCTGATACAATACACCCTTACACTGTACACCCTGACACAATACACCCTTACACTGTACACCCTGATACAATACACCCTATACTGTACACTCTGATACAATACACCCTTACACTGTACACCCTGACACAATACACCCTTACACCGTACACCCTGATGCAATACACCCTTACACTGTACACCCTGATACAATACACCCTTACACCGTACACCCTGATACAATACACCCTATACTGTACACTCTGATAAAATACACCTTTACACTGTACACCCTGATACAATACACCCTTACACTGCACACCCTGATACAATACACCCTATACTGTACACTCTGATACAATACACCCTTACACTGTACACCCTGACACAATACACCCTTGCACCGTACACCTTGATGCAATACACCCTTACACTGTACACCCTGATACAATACACCCTTACACCATACACCCTGATACAATACACCCTATACTGTACACTTTGATACAATACACCCTTACACTGTACACCCTGATACAATACACCCTTACACCGTACACCCTGATACAATACACCCTTACACTGTACACTCTGATTCAATACACCCTTACACTGTACACCCTGACAGAATACACCCTTACACCGTACACCCTGATACAATACACCCTGACACTGTACATTCTGATACAATACACCCTTACACCGTACACCCTGATACAATATACCCTTACACTGTATACCCTGATACAATACACCCTTACACCGTACACCCTGATACAATATACCCTATACTGTACACTCTGATACAATACATCCTTACACTGTATAACTCTGATACAATACATCCTTACACTGTACACCCTGATACAATACATCCTTCCACCGTACACCCTGATACAATACACCCTATACTGTACACTCTGATACAATACACCCTTACACTGTACACCCTGACACAATACACCCTTACACTGTACACGCTGATACAATACACCCTATACTGTACACTCTGATACAATACACCCTTACACTGTACACCCTGATACAATACACCCTTACACTGTACACCCTGATACAATACACCCTTACACTGTACACCCTGATACAATACACCCTATACTGTAAACTCTGATACAATACACCCTTACACTGTACACCCTGACACAATACACCCTTACACCGTACACCCTAATGCAATACACCCTTACACTGTACACCCTGATACAATACACCCTTACACCGTACACCCTGATACAATACACCCTATACTGTACACTCTGATACAATACACCCTTACACTGTACACCCTGATACAATACACCCTTACACCGTACACCCTGATACAATACACCCTATACTGTACACTCTGATACAATACACCCTTACACTGTACACCCTGACACAATACACCCTTACACCGTACACCCTGATGCAATACACCCTTACACTGTACACCCTGATACAATACACCCTTACACCATACACCCTGATACAATACACCCTATACTGTACACTCTTATAAAATACACCTTTACACTGTACACCCTGATAAAATACACCCTTACACTGCACACCCTCATACAATACACCCTATACTGTACACTCTGATACAATACACCCTTACACTGTACACCCTGACACAATACACCCTTACACCGTACACCTTGATGCAATACACTCTTACACTGTACACCCTGATACAATACACCCTTACACCGTACACCCTGATACAATACACCCTATACTGTACACTTTGATACAATACACCCTTACACTGTACACCCTGATACAATACACCCTTACACCGTACACCCTGATACAATACACCCTTACACTGTACACTCTGATTCAATACACCCTTACACTGTACACCCTGACAGAATACACCCTTACACCGTACACCCTGATACAATACACCCTGACACTGTACATTCTGATACAATACACCCTTACACCGTACACCCTGATACAATATACCCTTACACTGTATACCCTGATACAATACACCCTTACACCGTACACCCTGATACAATATACCCTATACTGTACACTCTGATACAATACACCCTTACACTGTACACCCTGATACAATACACCCTTACACCGTACACCCTGATACAATACACCCTTACACTGTACACTCTGATTCAATACACCCTTACACTGTACACCCTGACAGAATACACCCTTACACCGTACACCCTGATACAATACACCCTGACACTGTACACTCTGATACAATACACCCTTACACCGTACACCCTGATACAATATACCCTATACTGTACACTCTGATACAATACATCCTTACACTGTACACTCTGATACAATACATCCTTACACTGTACACCCTGATACAATACATCCTTCCACTGTACACCCTGATACAATACACTCTTACACCATTAACGCTGATACAATACACCCTTACAATGTACACTCTGATATAATACACCCTTACACTGTACACCCTGATACAATACATCCTTCCACTGTACACCCTGATACAATACACTCTTACACCGTTCACCCTGATACAATACACCCTTACACTGTACACTCTGATATAATACACCCTTACACTGTACACCCTGATACAATACACCCTTATACTGTACACCCTGATACAATACACCCTTACACTGTAGACTCTGATACAATACACCCTATACTGTACACTCTGATACAATACATCCTTACACTGTACAACCTGATACAATACATCCTTCCACTGTACACCCTGATAAAATACACCGTTACACTGTACACCCTGATACAATACACCCTTACACCGTACACCCTGATACAATGCACCCTATACTGTACACTTTGATACAATACACCCTTACACTGTACACCCTGATACAATACACCCTTACACCGTACACCCTGATACAATACACCCTGACACTGTACATTCTGATACAATACAACCTTACACCGTACACCCTGATACAATATACCCTTACACTGTATACCCTGATACAATACACCCTTACACCGTACACCCTGATACAATATACCCTATACTGTACACTCTGATACAATACATCCTTACACTGTATAACTCTGATACAATACATCCTTACACTGTACACCCTGATACAATACATCCTTCCACCATACACCCTGATACAATACACCCTATACTGTACACTCTGATACAATACACCCTTACACTGTACACCCTGACACAATACACCCTTACACTGTACACCCTGATACAATACACCCTATACTGTACACTCTGATACAATACACCCTTACACTGTACACCCTGATACAATACACCCTTACACTGTACACCCTAATACAATACACCCTTACACTGTACACCCTGATACAATACACCCTATACTGTACACTCTGATACAATACACCCTTACACTGTACACCCTGACACAATACACCCTTACACCGTACACCCTAATGCAATACACCCTTACACTGTACACCCTGATACAATACACCCTTACACCGTACACCCTGATACAATACACCCTATACTGTACACTCTGATACAATACACCCTTACACTGTACACCCTGATACAATACACCCTTACACCGTACACCCTGATACAATACACCCTATACTGTACACTCTGATACAATACACCCTTACACTGTACACCCTGACACAATACACCCTTACACCGTACACCCTGATGCAATACACCCTTACACTGTACACCCTGATACAATACACCCTTACACCGTACACCCTGATACAATACACCCTATACTGTACACTCTTATAAAATACACCTTTACACTGTACACCCTGATAAAATACACCCTTACACTGCACACCCTCATACAATACACCCTATACTGTACACTCTGATACAATACACCCTTACACTGTACACCCTGACACAATACACCCTTACACCGTACACCTTGATGCAATACACTCTTACACTGTACACCCTGATACAATACACCCTTACACCGTACACCCTGATACAATACACCCTATACTGTACACTTTGATACAATACACCCTTACACTGTACACCCTGATACAATACACCCTTACACCGTACACCCTGATACAATACACCCTTACACTGTACACTCTGATTCAATACACCCTTACACTGTACACCCTGACAGAATACACCCTTACACCGTACACCCTGATACAATACACCCTGACACTGTACATTCTGATACAATACACCCTTACACCGTACACCCTGATACAATATACCCTTACACTGTATACCCTGATACAATACACCCTTACACCGTACACCCTGATACAATATACCCTATACTGTACACTCTGATACAATACACCCTTACACTGTACACCCTGATACAATACACCCTTACACCGTACACCCTGATACAATACACCCTTACACTGTACACTCTGATTCAATACACCCTTACACTGTACACCCTGACAGAATACACCCTTACACCGTACACCCTGATACAATACACCCTGACACTGTACACTCTGATACAATACACCCTTACACCGTACACCCTGATACAATATACCCTATACTGTACACTCTGATACAATACATCCTTACACTGTACACTCTGATACAATACATCCTTACACTGTACACCCTGATACAATACATCCTTCCACTGTACACCCTGATACAATACACTCTTACACCATTAACGCTGATACAATACACCCTTACAATGTACACTCTGATATAATACACCCTTACACTGTACACCCTGATACAATACATCCTTCCACTGTACACCCTGATACAATACACTCTTACACCGTTCACCCTGATACAATACACCCTTACACTGTACACTCTGATATAATACACCCTTACACTGTACACCCTGATACAATACACCCTTATACTGTACACCCTGATACAATACACCCTTACACTGTAGACTCTGATACAATACACCCTATACTGTACACTCTGATACAATACATCCTTACACTGTACAACCTGATACAATACATCCTTCCACTGTACACCCTGATAAAATACACCGTTACACTGTACACCCTGATACAATACACCCTTACACCGTACACCCTGATACAATGCACCCTATACTGTACACTTTGATACAATACACCCTTACACTGTACACCCTGATACAATACACCCTTACACCGTACACCCTGATACAATACACCCTTACACTGTACACTCTGATTCAATACACCCTTACACTGTACACCCTGACAGAATACACCCTTACACCGTTCACCCTGATACAATACACCCTGACACTGTACATTCTGATACAATACACCCTTACACCGTACACCCTGATACAATATACCCTATACTGTACACTCTGATACAATACATCCTTACACTGTATAACTCTGATACAATACATCCTTACACTGTACACCCTGATACAATTCATCCTTCCACCGTACACCCTGATACAATACACCCTATACTGTACAATCTGATACAATACACCCTTACATTGTACACCCTGACACAATACACCCTTACACTGTACACCCTGATACAATACACCCTATACTGTACACTCTGATACAATACACCCTTACACTGTACACCCTGATACAATACACCCTTACACTGTACACCCTGATACAATACACCCTTACACTGTACACCCTGATACAATACACCCTATACTGTACACTCTGATACAATACACCCTTACACTGTACACCCTGACACAATACACCCTTACACCGTACACCCTGATGCAATACACCCTTACACTGTACACCCTGATACAATACACCCTTACACCGTACACCCTGATACAATACACCCTATACTGTACACTCTGATACAATACACCCTTACACTGTACACCCTGATACAATACACCCTTACACCGTACACCCTGATACAATACACCCTATACTGTACACTCTGATACAATACACCCTTACACTGTACATCCTGACACAATACACCCTTACACCGTACACCCTGATGCAATACACCCTTACACCGTACACCCTGATACAATACACCCTATACTGTACACTCTGATAAAATACACCTTTACACTGTACACCCTGATACAATACACCCTTACACTGCACACCCTGATACAATACACCCTATACTGTACACTCTGATACAATACACCCTTACACTGTACACCCTGACACAATACACCCTTACACCGTACACCTTGATGCAATACACCCTTACACTGTACACCCTGATACAATACACCCTTACACCGTACACCCTTATACAATACACCCTATACTGTACACTTTGATACAATACACCCTTACACTGTACACCCTGATACAATACACCCTTACACCGTACACCCTGATACAATACACCCTTACACTGTACACTCTGATTCAATACACCCTTACACCGTACACCCTGACAGAATACACCCTTACACCGTACACCCTGATACAATACACCCTGACACTGTACATTCTGATACAATACACCCTTACACCGTACACCCTGATACAATATACCCTTACACTGTATACCCTGATACAATACACCCTTACACCGTACACCCTGATAAAATATACCCTATACTGTACACTCTGATACAATACATACTTACACTGTACACTCTGATACAATACATCCTTACACTGTACACCCTGATACAATACATCCTTCCACCGTACACCCTGATACAATACACCCTATACTGTACACTCTGATACAATACACCCTTACACTGTACACCCTGACACAATACACCCTTACACCGTACACCTTGATGCAATACACCCTTACACTGTACACCCTGATACAATACACCCTTACACCGTACACCCTTATACAATACACCCTATACTGTACACTTTGATACAATACACCCTTACACTGTACACCCTGATACAATACACCCTTACACCGTACACCCTGATACAATACACCCTTACACTGTACACTCTGATTCAATACACCCTTACACCGTACACCCTGACAGAATACACCCTTACACCGTACACCCTGATACAATACACCCTGACACTGTACATTCTGATACAATACACCCTTACACCGTACACCCTGATACAATATACCCTTACACTGTATACCCTGATACAATACACCCTTACACCGTACACCCTGATACAATATACCCTATACTGTACACTCTGATACAATACATACTTACACTGTACACTCTGATACAATACATCCTTACACTGTACACCCTGATACAATACATCCTTCCACCGTACACCCTGATACAATATACCATATACTGTACACTCTGATACAATACAACCTTACACTGTACACCCTGACACAATACACCCTTACACCGTACACCCTGATGCAATACACCCTTACACTGTACACCCTGATACAATACACCCTTACACCGTACACCCTGATACAATACACCCTATACTGTACACTCTGATAAAATACACCCTTACACTGTACACCCTGATACAATACACCCTTATACTGCACACCCTGATACAATACACCCTATACTGTACACTCTGATACAATACACCCTTACACTGTACACCCTGATACAATACACCCTTACACCGTACACCTTGATGCAATACACCCTTACACTGTACACCCTGATACAATACACCCTTACACCGTACACCCTGATACAATACACCCTATACTGTACACTCTGATACAATACACCCTTACACCGTACACCCTGATACAATACACCCTTACACTGTACACTCTGATTCAATACACCCTTACACTGTACACCCTGACAGAATACACCCTTACACCGTACACCCTGATACAATACACCCTGACACTGTACACTCTGATACAATACACCCTTACACCGTACACCCTGATACAATATACCCTTACACTGTACACCCTGATACAATACACCCTTACATCGTACACCCTGATACAATATACCCTCTACTGTACACTCTGATACAATACATCCTTACACTGTACACTCTGATACAATACATCCTTACACTGTACACCCTGATACAATACATCCTTCCACTGTACACCCTGATACAATACACTCTTACACCGTTAACGCTGATACAATACACCCTTACACTGTACACTCTGATATAATACACCCTTACACTGTACACCCTGGTACAATACATCCTTCCACTGTACACCCTGATACAATACACTCTTACACCGTTCACCCTGATACAATACACCCTTACACTGTACACTCTGATATAATACACCCTTACACTGTACACCCTGATACAATACACCCTTACACTGTACACCCTGATACAATACACTCTTACACCGTTCACCCTGATACAATACACCCTTACACTGTACACTCTGATATAATACACCCTTACACTGTACACCCTGATACAATACACCCTTACACTGTACACCCTGATACAATACACCCTTACACTGTAGACTCTGATACAATACACCCTATACTGTACACTCTGATACAATACATCCTTACACTGTACAACCTGATACAATACATCCTTCCACTGTACACCCTGATAAAATACACTCTTACATCGTTCACCCTGATACAATACATCCTTCCACTGTACACCCTGATACAATACACCCTATACTGTACACTCTGATACAATACATCCTTCCACTGTACACCCTGATACAATACACTCTTACACCATTCACCCTGATACAATACACCCTTACACTGTACACTCTGATATAATACACCCTTGCACTGTACACCCTGATACAATACATCCTTACACTGTACACCCTGATACAATACACCCTTATTACACCGTACACCCTGATATAATACACCTTTACACCATATGCCCTGATACAAGACACACTTACACCATACACCCTAATACAATACACCCTTACACCGTACACCCTGATACAATACACCCTTACACACAGGTGGGAAGGGCATGGGTGTCCATGCCAGGAAACCCCCTTGGTCACTCCTTGTATCTACCCCACCTGCTTGGTTGCCATCTATCTTGTAGGGTAGTAAGTATAGGTCCGCTCCTGTGCTTCTTTTAGCCTGGTTATTGCTTTATTTGCCCCACACAATTTCACTAATGGGCATCTATTTAAGAACCCAGGATACTGGCTATGTGTGGTGACATACTGATATATATACTGTGCAGATAGAAACTTTGACTTAATATGGTTATATATTGTATGGATGTAGTTGTCGCGGGCGGGGAGGAGGGTGTCAGCACAGCGCTCACCCCTCTGCTCGGGTCCGGCGGCTGCTGCTCAGTGGTGGCTCGAGCGGTGTGCCGGGTCGCGGGGGTTCTCGAGCGGCACTCCTCGCCCGTGAGTGAAAGGGGGTTGTTGGGTGTTGGGATATTGTTTATTGTCCGTGACGCCACCCACAGTTGTGGTGATTTCACCACCGCTGCTCGGTGTGGGGATCCCGGGAGTGATGGTGGGGGAGCAGCTAGTTGTTGTGTTGCCCCTCCGTGGGTAGGGGTTGGTGATCCCGGGGCCCAGTGATGGGATGGAAGATGCAGGGCCTGGTGGGCGCAGGGACTTGGGGGCAGCGCTGTGCCTTGCGGCACTGTGGTACTCACTCAGCCTGAGACGTGGACACAGTTTTACGGTAAACCACACGGCTGGAAAGACGGTTCCCACGGACGGCTGCACTTGCTCTCCCAGTAGGTGATGGTAATGTCCCTTTTCCTTGCACCTAATGTTCGTGTGTTGGTAGCGATGGGTGCCCACCGGTAACCCGCTCCCCGGCTTCAAGCTGGACCGGAGGAACTCTACTCTTTGCCCGCAGGCGCTGGCCCTGAGAAACTGGTGCCCTGGCGGTGGCGGTGTTTCTGCTACAATGGTTGGGCTGTTGCCTTCAATCGGGACTTGGTTGTTGGGGGATCTACGTCCCCTTCACTGACGGATTTGGCAAATTCTGGCGACTCCTAGCCTTGCCGGGGTCCGAGAGGCCCCTGCCCTGGTGCTGACTGTCCTTTGGTACGCTGCTCCAGACCGCCGGGCCACTACCCGTCCGCGGTCCTTCCAGGAACTTCCAAACGGTCACCCCTTCAGACAATCACCACCGTTGCTGACCTTGCTGACTCTGTCCTGCACACAGCTGGACTCACTTCAGGCTTTCTCTCTGTCACCTTTCACCTTCCTTCAGCTTCTCTTAGGCTGGTTTCACACTACGTTTATTTAACATCCGTCCATAACGTTTTTTTAGCGGAAAAACGGATCCAGTGCAAATGCGATTTCACTTCAATGCATTTGCAATGGACTCGCGTCCACCTGCGTTCGCATGCGTTTGCGTGCGTTAGACACAGGATCCGTACTTTTGCGTTATTTTAACATGTTTCAAAAACGCTACTTGTAGCGTTTTTTACCTTTGTCAAAATAACGCATCTCACAGGATCCTTCACATTGCGCCACGAGCTGCAATGCATTTCAATGAGCGCTGGATCCTGCCTAGCAGAATGCGTTGAGTTGCGTTGTAACAGGATCCTGCTTTTGTACTGAACATGCCCAGAAAGTACTGAGCATGGCCAGAACCAGTCTCGCGTGATCTGTCTCTCTCTCCTCCTCCCTCCCTCACCCTCTCTATCTCTGTCTTTCCCCCTTCCTCTCCTCCCTCTCTCTCCCACCTGAGAGCTGCGGACACTCGTAACCAAGGTAAATATCGGGTAACCACTTCTCTTAGTTACCCGATGTTTACGTTGGTTACGTGTGCAGGCAGCCCTGCTCCTAGCAGCTGCAGACACTCGTAACCAAGATAAATATCGGGTATCCGAGCCCGATGTTTACCTTGGTTACGAGCGTCTGCAGCTGTCAGAAGCCGGCTCCCAGTCTGGCACGTTTAGTTCCCCTCACTCCCGATCACATGACTCCAATGCCCGCCCCTAAACATCCAGTGACAGGATCCTGCAAAATAACAGATGCGTTTGCATGCGTTTTTTGCTGTAAAAGCAGGATCCGCTTTTGCAGCAAAAAAACGTTCCTGACGTATGTTAAAAAAACGTAGTGTGAAAGCAGCCTTACTCCTCCTTTACCACTTCTACTTCACTTCACTACTTTCACTTCCTTAGCTCATCTTAGCTGTTTACTCAAGCTCTCCCTGAGCTGACTGCCTGTTTTTTCCCGCCTCCAGGGCTGTGAACTCCTCGGTGGGCGGAGCCAACCGCCTGGCCCACCCCCTGGTGTGAACATCAGCCCCTGGAGGAAGGCAACAAGGATTGTAGTTTAGCTTTGGTGTGTCTAACTGGGATGTAGGGTGTGTTGGTGCGATGACCTGTGACCCCTGGCTTGCCCAGGGCGTCACATATTCATGCTGGATCATCATGCTTGTAGATTTGTTTTGCATACATAGAGACCTGTATGTATTTTGGGGATAGATCCATACTGGGATACGGCTTATATTATAAATTACGTGTACCATCGGAGACCCTCTGTGCCCATGTTTATGGTCTGTCCACTGGTCTACACTTATTGCAATCTATGCATTATCAGTTTCAATTGTACCTATATAATGATCTATTACACTATACTATTTATGTTCATCTGAATATTCTATCGCACAATTCTATGTCTGATGATCATGCCAGACGTATAAATTCTAGGAACGGGCCTTATGCAATATTTATTGGAGTGTCCTTGTTATATTTACTATTTATCATACATTACTGGTTCCTGGCGGACATGTTTTCTATGCCTATGGCTTTTTAAGTGTTTTTATTCTGTGTCACTGTGTGTTTATACTATTAGTGTGGAGACATGTGTCTCATGTTTTTTCTGGCTACAATTTAATAAAATTCAATTCTTGATTATTTATGGTGTGGTGATCCCGTGTTGGTATACCTTTTCTCCCCTTTCTATAATACACCCTTACACTGTACACCCTGATACAATACACCCTTACACCGTACACCCTAATACAATATACCCTTACACTGTACACCCTGACAATATACATTATACACCCTGATATTATACACCCCCACTATACACCTTGACATTACATACTGTACAGCTTGATATTTTACACTATACTCCTTGATATTATATAGCCTGAACTACACAATGTACAGTACACCCTGATATTGTACACCCTTACAATATACACCTTTGACACTATATTCCCTGAGATTATACACTCTGTCACTATACACCTTGACATTATACACCTTATCACTATACACCCTGACATTATACACTATGCACCATATCCCTGTACTCCCCGATATTACAAGCTCTACTTTTTGACATTACACTATTTAGACCCTGTCACTATGCACCCTGATATTATATACTATACTGCCTAACAATATACACCCCATTATACAGCATACAATATACACCCTGATATTGTACACCCTTATAATATACACCTTTGACACTATATTTCCTGAGATTATACACACTGTCACTATACACCTTGACATTATACACCTTATCACTATACAGCCTGACAATATACACTATGCACCATATCCCTGTACTCGCTGATATTATATGCTGTATACTTTGACATTACACTATATACACTCCATTATACAATATACAATGTACACCCTGTCACTATACATGCTTACATTTTACACCCTGTCACTATACACTATAGGAATGATTATCTTGATAGTCTTAAGGCCACTTTACACGCAGCGACATCGATAACGCGATGTTGTTGGGGTCATGGAATTCGTGACACACATCTGTTCTTGTTAGCGACGTCGTTGCGTGTGACACGTACAAGCGACTGCTAACGATGAAAAGTACTCAACTTATCGTTGATCGTTGACACGCTGTCCATTTCCCAAATATTGTTGCTGTTGCAAGTACGATGTAGTTCATAGTTCCTGCGGCACCACACATCGCTATGTAGACATTGCAGGAACGAGGAACCTCACCGTACCTGCGGCCGCCTGCAATGAGGAAGGAAGGAGGTGGGCGGGATGTTCGGCCCGCTCATCTCCACCCCTCTGCTTCTATTGGGCGGCCGCTTAGTGACGTCGCTGTGACGCGGAACGAACCGCCCCCCTTAGAAAGGAGGCGGTTCGCCGGTCACAGCGACATCGCTAGCCAGGTAATTAGTGTGACAGGTCCGAGCGATGTTGTGCGCCACAGGCAGCGATTTGCCCGTGACGCACAACCGACGGGGGGCGGGTACACTCGCTAGCGATATCGCAGCATGTAAAGTGGCCTTAAGGCTACATTTCTACTTTTGCAGTACGAATAGATTGTTTTATTTCAAAGAAGGATCCAAATACTGATTTCCAAGCTGTATAGAGGGAAAAGGTAAAAAATTGGTAGTAACAACTATGTTTGTAAACTCAAGTATTTTTAGCCGATTGTGCATGAGCATCCTGCTCCATTAATTTTACAATAATATTTTGTTAGTGCTACAGACAATAATAGTACAGTGATGTTTAGCTGTCCTCAAGGGGCGAGAAGATAACCAATAACCAGTCAGGAGGGAGGGAGTCTGTTTGTCATGTTTGTGTGTGAAGAAGCCAGAGACAGCAAATGGAATAATGCCTAATAAAGATGGGCGAACGTGCAGATATTCGGGTTCAGCAGGCCCAACTAGATTTAAAAAAAAAAACATTTCATGACCGGACCTGAACCCGAATATTGTGCTTTAAAATGGTGGTAGAAACGGCTAGAGCAGGCACATTACACTTACCAAGGATCCCCTCATACATATTCACTGCTTGCCCCGCCCACCGGCAGTCCCGGCGTCTGTGATTCGTTGCAGTCAGACAGCGCCCCCACCCTCTGTGACCCCGTCTGTGATTGCTTGGAATCACACGTTGTGTGCATAGTGGAGTAAAATAAATAAATTGGCATAGGGTCCCCCCATATTATAATACCCAGCACCGATAAAGCATACGGCTACAGGCTGCAGCCCCCAGCCGTGTGCTTATCTTGGCTGTGTATCAAAATAAGAGGGACCATGAATGTTGAACTAGATGGACGTAGGTCTTATTTCAACCTAAATAATTATGTAACTTTATGTATATTTTTTTTTATTAAATCATTTTTAAAAAGCTGTGCGGTCCCCCCCCCCCAATTTTGCTACCCAGCCATGACAAAGCTGATAGCTGGGGGCTGGTATTCTCAATCTGTGGAGCCCCATGGCTATTGGGCCCCCCCCAGCTTAAAAATAGCAGCCTCCTTCAGCCCAGAATCGCCGCATACATTAGATGCAATTGGTGCAGTGGGAATCAGGGTAATATAAGGGTATGTGCCCATGATCAGGACTCGCTGCGTTCAGAATGCAGCGAGTCCTGACCGGCGGGGCCGCATGTCTCCTCTGCGGTAGAACGCAGGAGACCGCAGCTGACTGTGCCCATGATGAGGGTTTGGTGCGCTGCGGTCTCCTGCTTGTGTTCTCCCTACATTGGACGCATGCTATTCCGCAGCAAACAATTGACCTCCATCTCTTGGCTGAAAACCACGTTGTTTTTTTTTCCAACAAATGTAGATATAGTGCTGAAATTTATATACCAAATTCTGGCACCAAATCTGCATCTCCTGGCAAAAAAATGCATCAAAACATAATATGGTTTGATGTGATTTTTTACCAGGACATGCCATTTTGGTGCTGAAATTTGTACACCAAATATGTATGTACACCATGTCTACATCTTCTGGCTAAAAACCCACATCAATATTGCATCAAAACCATATTGCATTTGCATGCGTTTGTTTGTCAGAAGATGCAGTATTGGTGCAAGAATTTGGTGTATAAATTTCAGCACCATATTGCATCACTTTGCAAAAAAAACCCCATGGTTTTCTGCCAGGAGATGCAGGTCTGATTAAACTCAGTTCACCTGAGATGAGGTCACTGACTTCAATGAGGTCAGTTTACCTGCAGTCACAGGTGGGGTACCAAGGAAACCTCCAGTTGTGACCACAGATAACCTGAGTTACGTCACCACTCACAGCTGCACCTCAGTCAGTCTTTGCCTGAAGCCATAGCGTGCGGTCATGTTCTGTGCCTGCGCAGTGACTTCAGTATGTAGCAGAGTCGGAATCATTGTGGGACCTCGCATAGATTACATCGGAACTGGGTGTTTGGGGTTAAGAAATTGGAGAAAGAGGCTGTTTTTTTTATTTTATTTCAAATAAAGGATTTTTTCGGTGTTTGTGTTTATTTCTTTTCACTTACAGTATTAGTAATGGGGGGTCTTGAAGGCACCCCACATTACTAATCTAGGGCTTAGTGGCAGCTGTGAGCTGTCATTAACCCCTTATATTACCCGATTGCATCCGCACCAGGGCAATCGGGATGAGCCTGGTAAAGTGCTGGGATTGTCACATCTAATGGATATGACAATTCTGGGTGGCTGCAGGCTGCTATTTTTAGGCTGGGGGGGACCAAAAACCATGGGTCTCCCCAGCCTGAGAAGACCAGCCCCCAGCAGTTGGCTTCATCATGGCTGAGTTTCAAAATTGAGGGGGACCGCATGCCGTTTTTCTTAATTATTTAATTAAATAATTAAAAAAAAAAAAGCTGCATAGGGTCCCTTTTATTTTGATACACAGCCAAGATAGGCACATGTTACATCCATGAGTCATTGTATCTTTACATTTAAAGGATAACACCTAACACTCTTCTACAAGCAACAACCCTCTTACAAGTCTACGGTCAGCGATTGGCATTTTACAACTTTAAAAACTGTAGTCTTGGAGATAAGACCCCCCCTTCCTGGCAGCTCTTTTTCAGCTAAGGATCAGTTAATTAGTCATGTAATAATTCCCTCCATTATTCTTTTCCAAATCAAAATATGTTACTACACGTGTTTCAGTTTTGTCCTGCAGTACTGTTCTTCTAATTAATGATTGCTAACTTATTAAGTTTGCTTTCTGGGACTTGTGTCGCCCAATTTTTTTTCAGTGTAGAAATGCATGCTTTTCTCAGTGAAGCTCCATCAAACCTCGGTCATGTCGCGGGCGGGGAGACGCCACTGCGCTGCGCTGGCTAACGCTCGGGTCCGGCGCTGCTGCGATGGCTGCTCGGTGGCTCGAGCGGTGGGCCGGATCCGGGGACTCGAGCGGCACTCCTCACCCGTGAGTGAAAGGGCAGGTTGGTTTGGGGAATTTAGTCCGTGACGCCACCCACGGGTCGTGGTGAAGATGGGCACCACCGCTGCTGGTGACGGCGATCCCGGGAGCGATGGTAAAGAGCAGCTGGGATGTTGTTTCCCCCTCTGTGGGTAGGGGTCGGTGGTCCCGGGGCCCGGTGGTGTGACTGGGAGGCAGGGTTGGCGAGGTGCAGGGTCGCAGGGACAGCGCGGCGCGGTGCCGGATGGCACAGGTGCACTCACTCAGCAAGAAAGGCACAAAGTCATCGGCAAACCAAACGGACGGACGGACGGGTCCCGCAGCCGGCCGCAGTGTCTCTCCCCGGACAGGCGACGGCGGCCGTCCCTCCCTGCACCCTGATGTTCTCTTTCTGACTACTATGGATTCCCAACGGTAGTCCGCTCCCCGGTGCATGGGTACCAGAGGAGCCCGTTTGCCCGCAGACGCTGGCCCCTGGGTCTCCAGCCCTAGGCGGCAGCTGTATTCCCCCACGGTGTGGGCGGTTGCCTTCAATTGGGACTTTTGCTGTTGTGAAACCCCTGGGGTTCCAGTCACATTCGGATCTGACTATTGTCGGCGGCTCCAAGCCTGGTCGAGGTCCGATGGCCCTGCCTGTGTGTGCCAGCCTCACCTCGCTCCCCGGTCGGTACCAGCGGGCCGTCACCCGTCCCCAGTCCTACGGTTCCGCGTTGCTCCACCACTCCTGCAGACGGCCACCACCGTCTGCCAACCTTGCTGTCAGTGCCTGGGCCACAAACCCAGACACCCAAGTGTTCACTCCTCACTCCTCACTGCTCAACTCTCAACTGTCACTTTTCCCGCCTCCAGGCCTGTGAACTCCTCGGTGGGTGGGGGCCAACCGCTTAGCTCCACCCCACCTGGTGTGGACATCAGTCACTGGAGGGAGGCAACAAGTGTTTTGTGTTTGGCTGGTGTCCCTGTCCAATGGGGGTGGGGTGTTTGTGTGTTATTTGTGACGACCTGGCTAGGCCAGGGCACCACAGTCACGTAACCAATGTCCATTAGGGAGCACAGAGCCCACCTGAATCCTGGTTCCTGGAATGTTTTGAGAGGCTTTTATGGTGTCAATGAGAATTAACAACGCCAAGAGACCTGGAGATCTTCCGATGTTCTTAAATAACCCCGGCCTAAGATTGTGACACCTACTCTTCATAATTATGCAGTTTTCCCTTTGGTTTGGGGTGTGGTGTGTGATTCACAATTATCTGTGAACTTTATGTCATACAGTTTTTTAACCATTTGCTGGTTATTTGTTCTTCCGAGCTTAGGTTGGGGCTTTTCCTGAATTGTAGAGCTGGTCAAGGGTCTTAGTGGAGAAGGCTGCACTCTCTCTGGCTTTAAGAGCTCCTGGTTTCCTTATTGATTTCAAGGTTGCTTTTCTCCAGCTCAATTCCTCGACATTACGAGCTTTAAGCACTGACCTACAACTAGGCTTGACAAAGGACCATGCATATCTGAAACATGTAGCCTGGGAGCACAGTAGATATTTTTTCCCTGCCTTGTTAACTTTTGTGTCGTTGTGTTCAACCATTTTTGGTGCTTTCTAGCTTTCCGAATCCATACAGCATTTATTTTAAGAAGATGTGAGTGCCGGCCTTCCTTTGGACTATTCATACTACTGGAGTATTTGGCCTTGCACCTGGAGAGATGAGCTGATTGCTCCTTTTTACAAGTCCTACATCTACATTCCCCTATTCTGCTCCACCTAGTGGAGTCTTGGTTGTCTCAGCTTTCCTTCCTAAGCTTCAGAAACCACACAATTCTCTTTGTTTGGAGGCTCTTCTTTCACAATTTTTGTCATTGTCATACCACAGGCTTTTTGATGGTTCACCTATCTCCAGTCATTAAACTGAGAATTGGCAACAGGAACAGGGGTATTAGGCAGTGTTTGTAAAGATAAAGAAGCCAGCATATCACAATGATTAGGGGCTTTACACTATATAAATGTCAGCCACACTCACTGATATTGGAAAATATGGTGGTGTCCCAACTCTCCCCTCCAAGAACAGATGTTGAGGAGAAGAAATATTGAGCACGGTGAATTTTAATGTCCAATCTGTTGTTCTCCAAGGAAATAAGTCTCTTCCAGAGGTGACTGACAGCAGCATTTCCCCCCCCTCCCTATTGAGAGCACGAACACGCTCTGGAGAGCCAAGTGTATGGGAGGTGATACACATGCTTCCCAACCATCACACAGAAGGACAGTTTGGGATTTGAGGGTTGTCACGTGAGGGCAGTCCCTCTTTTAACTGTATCTGTGTCTTTGGCAATGGGGGGCATCGAATGGTGTGGGGGCATTATACTGGGCAATGGGGGCATTATATGGTGTGGGGTCATTATACTTGGCAATGGGGGCAGTATATGGTGTGGGGGCATTATACTGGGCAAAGGGGACATTGTATGGTATGGGGGCATTATACTGGGCAATGTGGGCATCGTATAGTGTGGTAGAATTATACTGAGCAATGGGGACATTGTGTGGTGTGGGGGAGTTATACTGGGCAATGGGGGCATCTTATGGTGTGAGGGTATTATACTGGGCACTGGAGGCATCATATGGTGTGGGGGCATTATACTGGGCAATGAGGGTATCATATGGTGTGGGGGCATTATAGTGGGCTATGGGGGCATCATATGTTGTGGGGGCATCATATGTTGTGGAGGCATTATACTGGGCTATGGGGGCATCATATGGTGTGGTGGCATTATACTGGGCACTGAGGGCATTATATGATGTGGGGGAATTATACTGGGCACTGAGGGCATCATATGGTGTGGGAGTATTAAACTGGGCACTGAGGGCATCGTATGGTGTGGGGGTATTAAACTGGGCACTGAGGGCATCGTATGGTGTGGGGGTATTATACTGGGTAATGAGGGCATCATATGGTGCAGCGGCATTATACTGGGCTATGGGGGCATCATATGGTGTGGTGGCATTATACTGGGCACTGAGGGCATTATATGATGTGGGGGAATTATACTGGGCACTGAGGGCATCATATGGTGTGGGAGTATTAAACTGGGCACTGAGGGCATCGTATGGTGTGGGGGTATTATACTGGGTAATGAGGGCATCATATGGTGCGGCGGCATTATACTGGGCAATGGGGGAATCATATGGTGTGAGGGCATTATATGGTGTGGGGGCATTATACTGGTCATTGGGGGCATCACAGTTGTGGGGGGCATCACAGTTGTGGGGGGACACTGTGGGGGCACCATGCTATGAAGAGTGGGGATGTCCTGAAATGACCTTGTGTGAAATAATACAGTGACAGGGAATATGAATTACACTTAGTTGTTTATAAATGAATTCCTAAATTATTATCACCAAAACTAGCTTTAGCTGTGGTAATTACAGTGTATCAGGTAACTTCTATATAACCATTTCTGACTCTTCATCACAGCCACACTGGATCAAAGTGAAATCATTGGATTCAACATGACTAATAACATCCTCGTTCTGAAACGTGCCAACCACAACATGGCGCCTCTTCCGCTGCACACGTAAGTGATTGGCAGACGACATGACGTCGCCGAATCTTCATACGCCGGCGCAGCATTTTGACGTCACTCCCAGCGACCGCCGGCTATTTGCTGTGAGATCTGGAAGTGGAGGCGCTCCGGAGACATGGCGTCTTCAATCTGGAAAGGGCTGGTCGGGGTCGGCCTCTTTGCTCTGGCACATGCGGCTTTCTCAGCGGCTCAGCGTAAGTCACGGGCGCGGAGAGCGAGGATGGGCGATGGGGAGGGCGCAGCTGCCGGGGACGGGCCGTGGGGGGAGGGGAGTCCAGCTGTTGTCACCGGCAGGTGTATATAGGAGCGTACAGCTCCGGCCATGAATGTGTTACTGTGAGGGCGGATGACCCCGGGGCTGACCTCTGACCCCTGCACTATGGCTGCCGGCCGAGCCAATGGCGGCTTCTAATATTCTTTGATTCTATTTAACCCCATTTTTCAGACCTCTGCTGTCAGTAATGGACACTATAGATCCTGGAGGTCTGATCCCTGAGACTACCCCGGATCCTGAGAATGTAGGGGCTGCGTCCTCTACACAGGGGCCTCCAGGACCGGAACTACAATGCTGCATTATCTATTCTAGAGAGGACTTTTCACTGGATTCTCTTGCCCCCCCCCCCTGTATTTAAAGGGAACCTGTCACCAGGATTTTCGCTATTAAACTAAAAGAATCCCCCTCTGCAGCTCCTGGGCTGCATTCTACAAAAGGTTCATCTTGCTACTGGCCCCCCAGTAGAGATTATGGGTGGATACTTGGATGACGCTGGTGATGACATTCACAGCACCGCCCATAATCTCGCGCCTGCGCAATAACATCACCGGCGCTCGCGATTTGAAAACAGCGCTTAGTCCGCGACAGTGCCACCGCGCATGTGCGAGACTTCAGGAGCACTGCGAAACATGAGGGCGGCGGCCTCATCTATGTAAATGAACACTGGAGGGCGGCAAACAGCGGCAGGAGGGGGGATAACTGACGAAATACAGCCCGCCCACCGGGCCAGCAAACCTCATTACCATAGCAAAGGTAATATTAATAAGGTTATTTAGGTCTGAAAGGGGGGCCAGTAGCAAGATGAACCTTTCTAGAATGCAGCCCAGGAGCTACAGAGGGGGATTCTGTTAGTTTAATAGCGAAAATTCTGGTGACAGGTTCCCTTTAAAGGGAACCTGTCACTAGTTTTTCAGCCTATAAGCTGCGACCACCACCGTTCTAACATGCTGTATATAAGAGCCCAGGCCGCTGTGTAGAACATAAAAATTACTTTATAATACTTATCTAAATGGTCGCTGCGTCTCCGTTCTCCGGTCTCGGCGTCTCCTCTTTCGGCCATCTTCATTCTCCTCCTGAAGCCTGGGTGCATGACGCGTCTACATCATACACTCGCCGGTCCTGCGCAGTTGCACTGCAATGCTTTGATCTGCCCTGCTCAGAGCAGATCAGTGTGCCTGCGCAGGAACTCAATGCCAGCTAGTGTGGATGACGTAGGATGTCTCATGCACCCTGGCTACAGAAGAAGGAAGACAAAGATGGCCAAAAGAGGCACCATTGAACAAAGAAGCCTATTTGAGCTACATCCACCACCACGCGACCATTTAGGTGAGTATTATAAAGTGTTTTATTATGTTCTACACAGTGGCCTGGGCTCTTATTCTAGAATGCTGTATATAAGAGCCCACTGGTGGTGGCCGCAGCTTATACGGCGAAAAAAACGGTGACAGGTTCCCTTTAAACCGAGCGCCTTCTTTTATGGCCCTTGCTCCGCCAATTCTGGAACAGCTTTCCTGATTTTTTTGGTGCCCCTTCACTCCAGAGTTATGCCCCTCCGTTATGCAAATTTTCCTTTAACCAATTGAACGTGTACCGCAGATCTCTTTGGGCGTTTGTTTTTCTCTCCTCTGCTGCCCAATCATACCAAGAAAGGTCTGTGGTATATTTGTCCAGTTGGTTGAAAGTAAAAATTAGTCCTTTTATGTTTCAAGGGCATGACGGAGTAAAAGGGCATTGTTCCACAATCAGGAGTTTAGTGTAAAGGCCCCGTCACACTAAGCAACATCGCTGCTAACGAACAACTTTTGTGACGTAGCAGCGATGTTGCTAGCGATGTTGCTGTGTGTGACATCCAGCAACAACCTGGCCCCTGCTGTGAGGTCGTTGGTTGTTGCTGAATGTCCTGGGCCATTATTTTTTAGTTGTTGCTGTCCCGCTGTGAAGCGCACATCGCTGTGTGTGACAGCGAGACAGCAACAACTAAATGTGCAGTGAGCAGGAGCCGGCTTCTGCGGAGGCTGGTAACCACAGTAAACATCGGGTAACCAAGAAGCCCTTACCTTGGTTACCCGATGTTTACCTTCGTAACCAGCGTCCCCGCTCTCACACTGTCAGTGCCGGCTCCTGCTCTGTGCACACATAGCCACAGTACACATCGGGTTATTTACCCGATGTGTAGTCTGGCTATGTGTGCAGAGAGCAGGGAGCCAGCACTGGCAGCGTGAGCGCGGGGACGCTGGTAATGAAGGTAAATATCGGGTAACCAAGGTAAGGGCTTCTTGGTTACCCGATGTTTACCGTGGTTACTAGCCTCCGCTGAAGCCGGCTCCTGCTGCCTGCACACGTAGCAGAGTACACATCGGGTAATTAACCCGATGTGTACTGTGGCTAGGTGTGCAGGGAAGCCAGCGCTAAGCGGTGTGCGCTGGTAACCAAGGTAAATATCGGGTTTGTTACCCGATATTTACCTTAGTTACCAAGCGCAGCATCGCTTCCACGCGGCGCTGCTGGCTGGGGACTGGTCACGGGTTGCTGGTGAGCTCACCAGCAACTCGTGTAGCGACGCTCCAGCGATCCCTGCTAGGTCAGGTTGCTGGTGGGATCGCTGGAGTGTCGCTAGTGTGACATCTCACCAGCGACCTCCTAGCAACTTACCAGCGATCCCTATCAGGTTGGATCGTTGTTGGGATCGCTGGTAAGTTTAGTGTGACTGGGCCTTAAGAGGAACCTGTCACCAGATGCCCCCAGTATAAAGTGCAGCCAGCACCTTTACAGTAAGTCCTCAATCCCCTCTGTGTAGCATAACAAATTCCTTTTATTATCCCCCCACATGGGGCTGTCCAGTCTGATGGGCGTCACTGGCCTTGATCCAGCGCCTCTTCACCCATCTGTCTCCGTCCTTCATGTTGAGGATGTGTTCTGTCATACACACTTCCCCACAGTCTTGCTCCTGCGCAGGCCAGTACAAAGCATGGTAATGCCCATGTATTCAACTCTGGCATCAGCAGAACGCCTGCGCAGGAGTGAGATCGGGGGGAGGTGTGTATGACATAGAACATGTCTTCAACAAGGAGGACGGTGACAGACAACCGAGAAGGCGCCGGATCAAGACCAGTGATGCCCATTGGAGGGGATTGGGGACATACATACAACACACTAGAATACTGTAAAAGTGGCCTTCTGGGTGGCAGCTCGTACTTTATACTGCGAAACCCTTGTGTCACGTTTCTTTTACGTTAGAAAAAAAAAAGTCCAGTAAAAAAAACTGAAGAGGATGCAGCGAAAAATCATTTTTCTGGCCCATTTTGTTCTTGCCGGATATGTGTGGATTTCTTGAGATCAGACCCCCCCCCCCATATACCTCCAACCAGGTAATCATTAAAGGGGTTGTCCATTCCATTTTTATTTTGCAGACTTTTCCATTATGGGGTAAAAATGATGAAAAGCATACATACGTATCAATCCCCTGCTTCCCCTCACTACCTGTGCCCACATTCTCTCTCTTTTTTCTCTTCTCAGGGGGTTAGAGAGTGGGATTGGCTGCAGCGGTAATGTGCTGACCCTACTGGTAGAGAAAAGACCTGTCAGGGACTTTAGAGAAATCAACCTTCTTGTTTTCTTTTTACATCACTCTAGGCCCGATGGCAAAGTAAAAAAAAAAAAATACAGCTGCAATGTATCTGTAACGCCTGCCTGGATCCACAGACTCGGATGGGCTGTAATGGGGAGGCTAGAGGGAAGCCACTCACCAAGTAGGACCCCCAGAACCCTGAAACCCTTTAACCCCTCTACAGGGATTTGGAATTACACAGGGAACTGGAGATCACTACCTGTGGAAGGCTGCAGTCTGATGAGAGTAGTCGTCAGGCGGGGTCAAACCAGGAATAGCGGAACAGGGACAGAATCGGCAGACAGTGACGTAGTCAGCAAACGTAGCAGAGGTCAGATCCAGGTCGGGCAGCAAGGTACAAAAACAGTAGGCAGAAGGGTAGTCAAAACACGCAGAAGTCAACACAGGAATCACCAACAGAATAGGACGTAACAGGAGCCAGGAAAATCAGAACTATCTCTGGCAGTGGTCATGTGACAGGAGGGGAAATAAGAAGGGTGTGGTGTTTTCCCATTGGCTGTAGCTGAACGCTGGCAACTTCAGCTGGAAGACACACGCCACCCACAATCAGCCAGCGGTACTGCAGATCCCAAGATAACCCAGCCCAGTGGATGATCGGAGCCTGCGACCACTGGTGCCACTGGCATCGACTCCTCTCCCAGCACCATCCACGGCAGGAACACGGCGTCGCCTGGCGATCGGAGCAGAAGTCGCTGGAGCGGACTCCGGCGGTGACGTAACAGTATGTTAGAAATGAGAAATTGCATCTAAAAAAACCCAATGTGGTTCAGGCAACACTTCCTGGTAATTTTATATGCTGTTGTACAAAAATACTACAGAGGTTTCTACATCATGTGTACATAGGACACCTGAGTGACTCGGGTAACACTCCCTGACAGTTTAATATAGTATTAGATGTAGTCAATATGGACTGGTTCAGGTAACACTTCCTGGCAATTTTTTGTGCTCTATTAGAGAATAAATGGAGATTTTATACAGATGTGTCAGAAGGAAAGCGCCTTATTGTAAGAGCTGCAGACAAAAACGGAGAAGTGAAATCTGAAATATCATTGCACAGACCCTAGACCAATTTTATGACTTTGGCCCTTAAAAATATAAGAATGGCCATGCTATCTGGTCCCGCAGCTACGTACAGGGGTCATTCATTAGTCAGGGACCCTCACGCGGCCTAATAAGAGCATGTCAGGAACGTTATGACTGGTGGTAATGTATAGATCACTATGAAAATGCGGCTTTGATTCTCCGCAGGGTCCGGGAGTCGTATCATATTCATGTCAGTATGAAGGGAAGACTTAGCAACCGTTTGCAAGTTGCATCTGGTCCTTTACAATGTGATCTCTGTTCACACAGGCTTCATTTTTTACTAAGCCATATGATGGCTATCCTAGGTCTATTACCAGTGAGTCCCAATGACTATAAGGAGTCTGTATTCTGATAGCAGGAATGGCAATTCAGATGTTAATTCTGCAGGGAAGCATGAAGAATTATGAATGCAGCTCTGGAGTAAAACCCTTTGTAACTCAGGATTAATACAAGATTGATGTGGAATTATTCAAATGTAAATCAAGATTTAAAGCGTAAGTGTCACTTATTTCAAATCACAGTAGTCCTTTAGAAATGCTATAGATTTGTGAGGGTCGGGGTCCTGAGACCCCCTCTGATTGCTCGCAGCTCTGTGCAGACGCGCCCAGGTGAGTAGGGGTCCAATAGAAAATCCATGGAGCTTGTTTTCATGATGATTTTGAGCTATGGGAGGGGGGGTCTCGGGACCCCCCCAGAGTAAAGGCACTGCTGTGATTTGAAGGTAAATGATTGACATATACTCTGTGAATTATACAGGCTGATGTCCATGGGTGGGTATAATCATTACTAAGTGACTCATTTGTCCGTTCTGGTTTATATTTTTTTTTTTTTTTTTTAGATCGCTCCTACATGAGATTGACTGAAAAAGAAGATGAAACGTTACCGATAGATGTAAGTCTCACCGCAGTAGCCGCGCGAGTTTCCGATTGTCAGGCCATTTACTGTTGCATACTAACTGTGATAAAAGGGAACATTGGAGGCTTTTTGTTTCCAAAAACAGCAGCTTCCTTATCCATGGACTCTTGGGGATTCACCTACATAGATACCACACAAAGTGCATGAGCACGAATGGTCCGGAGTCTGGACGATTATTTATCTTTATTCACTTCCATAGCGCATTAGAGAATTAATCACTGTCCCCATTGGGGCTCACAGTCTAAATTCCCTATCAGTCTGTCTTTGGATGATAAAGCTGAACCGTTCTTATCTAATAGCATGTAGCTTTTTTAGGCCATAATTCAGATTGTTTCCTGCCAGCCAATACTGCTACTGTCCCCCGTGTAACCAGTACTGGTTCCTTCCCTGCCCTTGATTTGGCATCTCTCTGCCCAGGCTGTATTGAGTATTTCAGATTTAAAGGGATCCAATATTTACCATGTGCACCTCCGGAAATAAAAGGAAGACTGTGGATGGAGTCCAGGGGAACAGTAGTTGTAGGGAGATTTGCTGTTTTAATATAATAATAATATTTAATATTTATTCATTTATATAGCGCTGTTAATTCCACAGCGCCTTACATACAATGGCAACACTGTCCCCATTGGGGCTCACAATCTAGGTTCCCTATCAGTATGTCTTTGGAGTGTGGGAGGAAACCGGAGAACCCGGAGGAAACCCACGCAAACACGGGGAGAACATACAAACTCCTTGCAGATGGTGTCCTTCGTGGGATTTGAACCCAGGACCACAGCGCTGCAAAACTGCAATGCTAACCACTGAGCCATCGTGCCGCTCATTATAAAAACTTTAGTTATATTTTGACGCTACAATTCTACATAATTGGCCTTAAAGAAAAGAGAACAAACTATCAAGTGCCCAAATTGAATTTAAGGAAATTTATTGAAACTCATATGACACACAAATTGGGTGGAGAAAGACACAACATGAAACAGATGATTAAAAAATCAAAAACCCGAATCAGTCATATCCTATATATATGTAACAATATAATGGATTAGATTAGTGTGGGCGATGTAGTACTCAGTCACCACAAGATGTCTTCAGCCCAATAAAAAATGTGATTATGCACCAGCAAACACAAGATGTCACTGACCGACGTCATTGAAATAACAATGCTGTTAGCGTTCATATAATATATTATAAGGCAAAGGGAATAAATATATCTCCCAAAATAGACCAACATGTAACTCAAAGGACAGCTTACGTTAGAGGGTCAGATGCTGGATGCACAATAATGAGGTGGGTTACGCAGGCCAACCTGACACACGTTTCGGTAATAGAGATTACCTTTGTCAAGGGTGTGATAATTGGCCTTAAGATTTTTCCCTCAAATCTTTTATGGGTGAGACCCAATACAATCCAGTGGTCAGAGCCCAGTTGTAGTTATTACAGAAGGCTGTGATGGGAATAATACTTTTCAAATGTGTGATGCCTTTAATGTGCGACAATCTCCATCAGCAAATTTCAATTTTCTGATAAATTATTTTTCTTCCCGTATTTTTTGGGGGGTTGGGGAGACACATGATGGATGAGCCAAGTATAAACTTCTAGGAGGCTAATTCTTAGCAACACAATTTTAGCTCCTCTAACCAAGCGTAACTCTCCAGACTTAGTTTTATAAAGGTAAATCCACAATATTCTTTCAAAAAAGGAAGTTCCAGCTCCAAGATGATGAAAACCAGAATACCATATTCCATTCTAAATATTAATGTATAGAGATAAACATGGTGGATAGGGGGAAAAAAAATCATAATGTGCACAGGGGGCTATGTGGGGACACTATACTGTGCGTGGGGGGCATCCTGTTGATCAATGTATAGGAGCAGTATGATTTCTAAACTTAAGGAGCAGTAAATTATACGGTTCGTTGCTACTGATACATGTTACGGCAGAGCTTATTGTAACAGATTATTACCAATAGCAATGACTTAATTCTGCTCAATATTAAACGATAAATTTAATATAAAACCATCATAATGAGCAGAATTAAGTTTCTGTTTGGGTTGTCCCTCCACAACTGTTGCAGTGTCTCATGTAGCACCTTCAAAAAATGTATTGCTCACCCCTGCTCTACAGCAGTGTTCCCCCAACTCCAGAGCCACCAACACTGCATGTTTTCAGGATTTCCTTTAGTATTGCACAGCGATAAATTCATCACATGTACAAGCGATTATTTCAAGAGCTCAATACTAAGGAAATCCTGAAAACATGACCTGTTGATGGCTTTGGAGCTGGGGAACCCTACTGTACAGCATAATTCCTACATATTAACCCTATAAAGTGCTGGTTAAGAAAGATTGTTTGCTTCAGTACTAATGATTTCTAATTCTATACAATTGCAGATAGTCCTACAGACCTTATTGGCATTCGTCGTGGCATGCTACGGCATAGTACATATTGCTGGCGAGTTCAAAGACATGGACGCCACTTCAGAGCTGAGGAATAAGTATGCATGTTTCCTTCTATCACTGGGTCGGTTAGGGCATTAGACAACCAGCCCTTTATTGAAAGATAGTTTGCTCTTTTTCCACCTTGCATCTAAGGCAGGGGTCTGAAACTCGGCTGGGTGTATGGGCCGCACAGAGGAAAAAAAATAATTTGGGGGGGGGGGCTGCATTCTTTACAGGACAATTCTTTGTTTAAATACAAACATTTTTTTTTTTTTACATTTTATTCCTTTCTTGTAACTCTTACAATTAGCACTATATAGAAATTTTGACCAACATCTTTTAGTAATGTTCCCCATATTGTTGTAACGTGCCCATCCTTGTCCCCTTGTAGTATTGTGCCCCATCCCACAGTAATGTGCCCATCCGTGTCCCCTTGTAGTATTGTGCCCCATCCCACAGTAATGTGCCCATCCGTGTCCCCTTGTAGTTATGTGCCCCATCCTAGTCCCCATCCCACAGTAATGTGCTCATCCATGTCCCCATCCTAAAGTAATGTTCCCCATCCTTGTCCCCATTTTGTAGTAATGTGTTCATCCTTGTCACCATGTTATAGAATGTGTTAATCCTTGTCCCCATCCTATAGTAATGTCCCCAATCTATAGTAATAGTAATGTGTCCATCCTTGTCCCCATGTTATAGTAATGTTCCCCATCCTTGTCCCCTTGTAGCAATGTCCCCATCCTATAGTACTGTCCCCATCCTATAGTACTGTGCCAACCTTGTCCCCACCCTATAGTAATGCCCCCAGCATTATACCTATTCTATAGTAATATTTCCCATCCTTGTCCCCTTGTAGTAATGTCCCTATCCTACAGTAATGTGCCCACCTTGTGCCCATCCTAGTCCCCATGCAATAGTATTGTGCCCATCCTTGTAATGTCCCAAGCCTTATCCCCATCTCATAGTAATGTGCGCACTTTGTCCCCATCCTGTAGTAATGGGTCAGCAGCTCCACACACCTTCCACACATGCCGGAGTGAAGCTGAGGGGACGGTCTCCTGCCCCAGATCCACAGTGATTGGAGAGATTGGTCACAAGGCCGCTCTCTCCAATCAGAGCTGGGGGTGGGTGAAACAGAGGTCACCCAGTTCCAGCCAATGATCAGGGCTACAGCTGCACTGATCTTGGCTGGATTTCAATGTTTCAGCGGTTTTCAATGGCTGAAACATTACTGGCTGTGATTGGCTGAGCGGCGTTCGTCAGCCAATCACAGCCTCCGTAGGTCCGGGGAGGAGACACCACCCCTCCTGAGGTCCCCTCCTCACCGAAATTAAGGTATTTGCAGCGATCGCAGCCACCGGGGCCACAATATCACCATGACGTACTACTGGGTATGTCATGGGTCCTTAAGTACCAGGGAGCCATAACGTACCCAGTACATCATAGGTCGCTAAGGGGTTAACGTCAGCACACACACACACACACACACACACACACACACACACACACACACACACACCATTCTTCTCACCTGTCCCGCGCTCCTGCCGCGATAGTGACCAGGGGCACGGGCCTGGGGACCACACAAACTACCCTGAGGGGCCGCATGTGGCCCGCGGGCCGTGTGTTTGAGACCCCTGATCTAAGGCCTGTTTCACACATCAGTGGAAAACCGACGTTTTTCACTTGTGTGTTAATAACGCATATGTCCCTCAGAGTGCCGTGATTCTCGACATATGTGGGTTGTCCATGTGCAATCCGTGATACGTACTCTGTGTTTGCACATGGAGATAAACTCATCTGCCCCCGCTGTTTGTGGTGTTGAAGTCTTCGACTTTGCTGCATCCGGCTGCCGCTGTCTCTCACCTCTGCAGCTACTTCCGTGTCGGCTCTGGTTGCATACATAAATATGCATGCCATAATGAGCCAGCCAGGAAGAAGCAGAGAGCAGCTGCCGAACATAGTGTCGCTGGAGAAGGTGAGTTGAAAATGCTTTTTATTTTAATGTACGGTTTTTGTTTGTTTTTTTGTGGTACGTGTTTCACGGACAACACCATAGTGTGGCCCGTGGGACATCAGTGATGCCAGAAAAAAACGGACATGTCTCTGTGCGACAATCACAGACACATGTGTACGCCGCACGGAGACACGGTCAGTGTTAAATCACTGATGTGTGTGCAGACCCATTGATTATAATGAGTCTGTGTGTGTCCGTGATTCTGGTACGTATAAAAACTATCACATACGTTCCAGAATCTCTGACGTCTGAAACAGGCCTAAAACAAACAACTTAATCTCCATTTTGGTTTTATCTGGCACAAAAATAACTTTGCACCTTCATAGTGTTAAAGTAAAAGAGGAGTTAAAAATCTTCAAACCTGCCAAAACCTGTACATGGGGGTGGGAGTCTACTCTTTGGACAAAACTGCTTCGCGGAGTTGGCTAAGTTGGGTGGATGCTGGGAGTATCTGCATTTACTATGCAGTTATGTATTATGTTATTTGCCATCATGGGAGAAATGCCTATATTTCTGAAGAATATAAAAAGATGAGGCTCATTAAAATTTTGGAGAGGTTTGGAAATCATGTCTGGGTATTATTTATATATTTTTTTTTTTTTTTAGTTCTTTATTTTAAAGACCAACCCGGAACAGGAGAGGATACAACAAGCTCCCCACGGAGCTGCTTAGAGTATATCAAAAACAAAACACTAGCATGTACACGGACAATCAGTACCCATAGACAAGTCCCAACCTCTCAACAATTCGGGTCTGGCCCAATTTTAATGTTTTCAGTATTTATTAAAGTTTCACCGATACCATAGAATGAATCCTAGAAACCTTTAATTGAAGTGAGAATTACTTCAGCAGCAGTGAATAAATGACTTTCTTTTTCGCTCCTAATTGGGAGACCCAGACAATTGGGTGTATAGCTACTGCCTCCGGAGGCCGCACAAAGTACTACACTTAAAAGTGTAAGGCCCCTCCCCTTCTGGCTATACACCCTCCCGTGGGAGCACGGGTCCCTCAGTTTTTTGCTTTGTGCGAAGGAGGTCAGACACGCACGCATAGCTCCACTGTTTAGTCAGCAGCAGCTGCTGACTATGTCGGATGGAAGAAAAGAGGGCCCATACAGGGTCCCCAGCATGCTCCCTTCTCACCCCACTTTCTGTCGGCGGTGTTTGTTAAGGTTGAGGTACCCATTGCGGGTACGGAGGCTGGAGCCCACATGCTGATTCCTTCTCCATCCCCATTAGGGCTCTGGCTGAAGTGGGATTTTACCGGTCTCCAGGCACTGAGACCGTGCTCCATCCGCAGCCCCTGGAGAAGCCGCTGGATATGGAGCTGAGTATCGTCAGGGACAGGGCCCTGCTCCGTCAAGGTACTCTGTGTCCCCGTGCATACGCGCGCACACCGCAGCATTGCTGGGTGTGTTAGTGCGCCGGGGACATCAGCGCTGCTGCGCTTGTGCCATTTCCTCACTACAGCTCAGCTGAGTGGGTAGACTAGGGCGAACGGTCGCGCCAGGCCGCTGGGGTCAGTCGCACTGCGACACTGCTGTGACTTGTGGTGCGCCGGGGACTTCCGCGCTGGCCGTGCATATATCACGGCCGCGCTTATTACTACAGTCCCCGGCTTTTGCGGCCTAGTTTGTCTCGTTCCCGCCTCCGCACCTGCCAGTCAGGAGGAGGGCGGGACGCTGTATAGAGCATCAGCGCTGAGGGCTGGAGTCTTTTTTACATACTCCAGCCCTCACACTAGGCACAGGGGGACGCAGTTTCCCGCACTTTTGTTTGGGCACGCCCACGGTCCGCCCCTCTGCACACAACGCCGGCAGCCATTCCTGCCTGCACGCTGAGCTGCAGAGGGAAGACTGGGAGACCCAGACACGGGACTCTGCGGCCTCATACCCGCTGTTCAGCGGGCGGTAAGCAGCCCTCAAGGGCTCACCCCCACTTGTGCCGTTTGTGTACTTGGTATTTTGTGTTTGCAAATACTTTGCACTGTGCGGTCGCTGGTGTTTTTCTCGGCTATATACCCTCCTAGATTACAAGGAGGCAACAGCATGTCGTCCGCAAAACGCAAGGGTGCCAAGGCACAGACGTTATATGCTGCCTGTACCGCATGTGGGGCTGCTCTACCGGCAGGTTCCGCTGACCCCCATTGTGTGCAGTGCTCGGCCCCTGTGACACTTGCACAGCCGGGGCCTCTGCTAGACGTGACCCAGGGGGTACCACCTGTGAATGCTGTCCAGGTGACAGGAACAGAGTTTGCAGCTTTTGCTGACAGATTGTCTATGACTATGTCTAAAATTCTTGAAACATTACAGTCTAGACCAGTTACTCAGACCATGGACACTGTTGAATCATTGCTCCCTGGTCCCCCTCAGCTGGAACACTTCCGTGCTCCAGGGGTGTCACACGCACCCCAGGGTGACGACTCTGACTCGGACGACAGTCCCTGACAACCTAAACGGGCTCGCTATGAGGAGCCCTCAACTTCGTCTCAATGGTCAGGATCCCAGCGGGATGAATCTATGTGTGATGAGGCGGATGTAACTGATCAGGATTCTGATCCTGGGACCGCTCTCAATCTAGATACACCGGATGGTGACGCCATAGTGAATGATCTTATAGCGTCCATCAATAAGATGTTAGATATTTCTCCGCCAGCTCCTTCTGCGGAGGAGTCAGCTTCACAGCATGAGAAATTCCATTTCAGATATCCCAAGCGTAAATTAAGCTCTTTTCTGGACCACGCTGACTTTAGAGACGCAATCCAGAAACACCACGCTTATCCTGATAAGCGGTTTTCCAAAAGGCTTAAAGATACACGCTATCCTTTCCCCCCTGACGTTGTCAAGGGCTGGACCCAGTGTCCCAAGGTGGATCCTCCAATCTCCAGGCTTGCGGCTAGATCCTTAGTTGCAGTAGAAGATGGAGCGGCACTTAAAGATGCCACCGATAGACAGATGGAGCTCTGGTTGAAATCCATCTATGAAGCTATTGGAGCGTCGTTGGCGCCAGCATTCGCAGCCGTATGGGCACTCCAAGCTATTTCAGCTGGTCTTACACAGATTGACACGGTCACACGTACATCTGCTCCGCAGGTGGCACCATTGACCTCTCAGATGTCTGCATTCGCGTCTTACGCGATTAATGCTGTCCTAGACTCTACGAGCCGTACGGCGGTGGCGTCAGCCAACTCCGTGGTTTTACGCAGAGCCCTGTGGTTGAGGGAATGGAAGGCAGATTCTGCTTCCAAGAAGTGCTTAACCAGTTTGCCTTTTTCTCGTGACCGACTGTTTAGTGAGCGTTTGGATGAAATCATTATACACTCCAAGGGTAAGGATTCATCCTTACCTCAACACAGACAAAACAAACCCCAACAAAGGAGGGGTCAGTCTAGTTTTCGGTCCTTTCGAGGCTCAGGTAGGTCCCAATTCTCCTCGTCCAAGAGGACTCAAAAGGATCAGAGAGGCTCAGATTCTTGGCGGACTCAATCACGCCCAAAAAAGCCAGCAGGAAGAACCGTTACCAAGACGGCTTCCTCATGACTCTCAGTCTCCTCTTTCCGCATCCTCGGTCGGTGGCAGGCTCTCCCGCTTTGGCGACATTTGGCTGTCACAGGTCAAAGACCGTTGGGTGAGGGACATTCTGTCTCACGGGTACAGGATAGAGTTCAGCTCTCGTCCTCCAACTCGCTTCTTCAGAACTTCTCCACCGCCCGACCGGGCCGATGCTCTGCTGCAGGCGGTGGCCGCTCTAAAGGCGGAAGGAGTGGTGACTTCTGTTCCTCTTCAAGAACAAGGTCACGGTTTTTACTCCAATTTGTTTGTGGTACCAAAAAAGGACGGATCGTTTCGTCCCGTCCTGGATCTAAAGTTGCTCAACAAACCCGTAAAAACCAGGAGATTCCGGATGGAATCTCTCCGCTCCGTCATCGCCTCAATGTCTCAAGGAGATTTCCTAGCATCAATAGACATCAAAGATGCTTATCTCCACGTGCCGATTTGCGCCAGAGCATCAGCGTTTTCTACGCTTCGTTATAGGAAGCGAACACCTGCAGTTCATAGCGCTACCTTTCGGGCTGGCAACAGCCCCTCGGGTCTTCACCAAGGTCATGGCAGCAGTAGTAGCAGTCCTGCACTCGCAGGGTCACTCTGTGATCCCGTATCTGGACGATCTACTGATAAAGGCACCCTCTCAAGAGGCATGCCAACACAGTCTGAACGTGGCACTGAAGACTCTCCAGAGGTTCGGGTGGATTATCAACTTTTCAAAGTCAAATCTAACCCGACCCAATCACTAACATATCTTGGCACGATAGTGAAACTTCCACTGGACAAGCAGTGCTCGCTGCAGACAGGGGTGCAATCTCTCCTTCAGAGCCAGTCGCACTCCTTGAGGCGCCTCATGCATTTCCTAGGGAAAATGGTGGCAGCAATGGAAGCGGTCCCTTTCGCGCAGTTTCATCTGCGCCCCCTACAATGGGACATTCTCCGCCAATGGGACGGGAAATCGACGTCCCTCGACAGAGACGTCTCCCTCTCTCAGACAGCCAAGGACTCTCTCCGGTGGTGGCTTCTTCCCACCTCATTGTCAACAGGAAGGTCGTTTCTACCCCCATCCTGGGCGGTGGTCACGACAGATGCGAGCCTATCAGGGTGGGGAGCAGTGTTTCTTCACCACAGGGCTCAGGGTACGTGGACTCAGAAAGAGTCCACCCTTCAGATCAATGTTCTGGAAATCAGAGCAGTCTATCTTGCCCTGCGAGCCTTCCAACAGTGGCTGGAAGGCAAGCAGATCCGGATTCAGTCGGACAATTCCACAGCGGTGGCGTACATCAACCACCAAGGGGGAACACGCAGTCGGCAAGCCTTCCAGGAAGTCCGGCGGATTCTAACGTGGGTGGAGAACACAGCATCCACCATATCCGCAGTTCACATCCCAGGCGTGGAAAACTGGGAAGCAGACTTTCTCAGTCGCCAGGGCATGGACGCAGGGGAATGGTCCCTCCACCCGGACGTGTTTCAGGAGATCTGTCGCCGCTGGGGGACGCCGGACGTCGACCTGATGGCGTCACGGCACAACAACAAAGCTCCGGTTTTCATGGCACGGTCTCACGATCACCGAGCTCTGGCGGCAGACGCCCTAGTTCAAGATTGGTCGCAGTTCCGGCTACCTTATGTTTTCCCACCTCTGGCATTGTTGCCCAGAGTGCTCCGCAAAATCAGGTCCGACTGCCGCCGCGCCATTCTCGTCGCTCCAGACTGGCCAAGGAGGTCGTGGTACCCGGATCTGTGGCATCTCACGGTAGGCCAACCGTGGGCGCTACCAGACCGTCCAGACTTGCTGTCTCAAGGGCCGTTTTTCCATCTGAATTCTGCGGCCCTGAACCTGACTGTGTGGCCATTGAGTCCTGGATCCTAGGGACCTCAGGTTTATCTCATGAAGTTGTTGCCACCATGAGACAGGCTAGGAAACCATCCTCCGCCAAAATCTACCACAGGACGTGGAAGATATTCCTATCGTGGTGCTCTGCTCAGGGAGTTTCTCCCTGGCCATTTGCATTGCCTATTTTTCTTTCCTTCCTGCAGTCTGGGTTGGAAAAAGGTTTGTCGCTTAGCTCTCTTAAGGGTCAAGTCTCCGCGCTATCCGTATTTTTTCAGAAACGCCTAGCGCGACTTCCTAAAGTACGCACGTTCATGCAAGGGGTTTGTCATATTGTCCCCCCTTACAAGCGGCCATTGGAACCCTGGGATCTGAACAAGGTTCTAATTGCTCTCCAGAAGCCGCCTTTCGAGCCTATGAAAGAGATTTCCTTTTCTCGGCTTTCTCAGAAAGTGGCTTTTCTAGTGGCGGTCACGTCTCTTCGGAGAGTGTCAGAGCTGGCGGCGTTATCTTGCAAATCTCCCTTCCTGGTGTTTCACCAAGACAAGGTAGTTCTGCGTCCATTTCCAGAGTTTCTTCCCAAGGTGGTATCTTCCTTTCATCTCAATCAGGATATCACTTTACCATCTTTGTGTCCGCATCCAGTTCACCAATTTGAAAAGGGTTTACATCTGTTGGACCTGGTGAGGGCACTCAGGATCTACATTTCCCGCACGGCGCCTCTGCGCCGTTCGGATGCACTCTTTATCCTGGTCGCTGGTCAGCATAAAGGGTCGCAAGCTTCCAAATCCACCCTTGCGCGGTGGATCAAGGAACCAATTCTTCACGCCTACCGTTCTGCTGGGCTTCCGATTCCTTCTGGACTGAAGGCCCATTCTACCAGAGCCGTAGGTGCGTCCTGGGCATTACGGCATCAGGCTACGGCTCAGCAGGTGTGCCAGGCGGCTACCTGGTCGAGTCTGCACACTTTTACCAAGCATTATCAGGTGCATACCTACGCTTCGGCAGATGCCAGCCTAGGTAGACAAGTCCTTCAGGCGGCGGTGGCCCACCTGTAAGAAAGGGCTGCTTGACAGCCCTATCACGAGGTATTCTTTTACCCACCCAGGGACTGCTTTTGGACGTCCCAATTGTCTGGGTCTCCCAATTAGGAGCGAAAAAGAAGGGAATTTTGTTTACTTACCGTAAATTCCTTTTCTTCTAGCTCCAATTGGGAGACCCAGCACCCGCCCTGTTTTTCTTAGGGTATTGGTTTTTCGGGTGCACATGTTGTTCATGTTGATAAGTTCTGTTCTCCGATATTGTCTATCGGATTGAATTTGTTTTTGAAACAGTTATTGGCTTTCCTCCTTGCTTTTGCACTAAAACTGAGGGACCCGTGCTCCCACGGGAGGGTGTATAGCCAGAAGGGGAGGGGCCTTACACTTTTAAGTGTAGTACTTTGTGCGGCCTCCGGAGGCAGTAGCTATACACCCAATTGTCTGGGTCTCCCAATTGGAGCTAGAAGAAAAGGAATTTACGGTAAGTAAACAAAATTCCCTTCTTTCTGCAGATTCCACTGAGGGTTTACATAGCTTTCACTATTGTGTACGGATTGGGGCAATTTTGAGTTCCAAGAGGAAACTACTAGTGTTAGTGATCACTGCTATCGTTGGTAACTGATATCACTAATGTGAGGAAAGTGAGCATTTCATTGTGCCTTGAGAATGGAGATGGATCTGGGTCACTGGGGAAAGCATAATACTGTATAAAAATATATTTTTTTTTTTCCTTAAAGGACATTTGACACCTTAAGGAATCACCCGTCATTCTATATTTTTAATCACCGGGGACGAGTAATGTTCCAATCCCCAGAAACGGAAGAGTCCCATCAAAATCAGCCGGGCTTCATATCCAACGCATCACTGAAGCTACGAAAACTAGAAGCAATGCAACGCTGAAGACACAACAGATTTTTACAGATTATTATAGAACAGAACATTGTGATAACATCGGTCCGGGGGTGTAAACTTTTATTGTTTTTTCTGTTCTGGAGCAGTATTTATATTGATCTTCCAGACTTTATATGAGGACTTACTTTGTACACTTCTGAGGCGAGGACTGTGCGGCGGCCGAGCAATGCACTGTAACTTATTGCTACAATTATGCTGTAAGAGTTGTCCTATATCTTGGAAACACGACCTATTGCTGCAGATCGAATAAATCGGTTTGAATATGAGAAATTGTCAGGTTTGTTAAGAAAATGTCTGGTTTATCTAGAGATCTGTAGGTCCGATGTTCCTTTTAGCCCCGGAAGGCCTCAATACTTGTTACTCTGTGATATCATTCACCCACATGTAATAATTAACCCCTTAACGACCGCGGGCCGTAAAATTACGTCCTAAATGACATAATCTTACTGCCCGCGGTCCTCCGGCGGCAGCATGCCGCGATCGGCACACATCTCAGCTGATTTTCACAGCTGAGATGTGTGCCTGCTAGGCACGAGCAGAATCGTTATCTGCTCGTGCCGATTAACCCCTTATAATGGCGCTGTCAATACATGACAGCGCCATTATAAGCGCAATCGCGGTAAAGTTTTACTTACCGCCGAAACCGGAAGTCACGTGACGCGATCACGTGACTCCCGATAGTTGCCATGGTAGTACAGGGTCATGTGATGACTCCTGTACTACACATGAATTGGTTTCACTTTCGCTGTGCCCGGAGCACAGCAAAAGAGAAAGACAGCGTATCTGCTGTTTACAGCCTTCCAGCTGTGATCAGCAGATACTGCAGAGCGATCGGAATGCTGATCGCAATAGCCCCCTAGGGGGACTAGTAAAATAAAAAAAAAAAGTAAAAAAATAAGTTTTAAAAAATTAAAAAAAAACAAAAAAACCTAAAAGTTCAAATCACCCCCCATTCGCCCCATTAAAAATTAAAGGGTTAAAAAAATAAAAAATATACACACATTTGGTATCGCCGCGTTCAGAAACGCCCGATCTATCAAAATATAAAATCAATTAATCTGATCAGTAAACGGCGTAGCGGCAAAAAAATTCCAAACGCCAAAACGACGTTTTTTTGTCGCCACAACTTTTGCGCAAAATGCAATAAGAGGCGATCAAAACGTAGCATCTGCGCAAAAATGGTACCGTTAAAAACGTCAGCTCGAGACGCAAAAAATAAGCCGTCATTGAGCCTAAGATCCCGAAAAATGAGAACGCTACGGGTCACGGAATATGGCGTAAAATGTGCGCCACTTTTTTCGGACAAACTTCCGATTTTTTTTTAACCCCTTATATAAAAGTAAACCTATACATGTTTGGTGTCTACGAACTCGCACTGACCTGAGGCATCACACCCACACATCAGTTTTACCATATAGTGAACACAGTGAATAAAATATCTCAAAAACCATAGTGCTATCGCACTTTTTTTGCAATTTTTCAGCATTTGGAATTTTTTTGCCATTTTCTAGTACATAATATGGTAAAACTGATGGTTTCATTTAAAAGTACAGCTCGTTCCGCAAAAAATGAGCCCTCACATGACCATATTGACTGAAAAATAAAAAAGTTACGTCTCTCAGAAAAAGAATGGCGAAAAAAAAAAACGGAAAGCGAAAAATCGGCCGGTCGTGAAAGGGTTAACTGCCGGCTGCTGTCTGGGGAGGACGAGGGCTGATCTATAAGGTGTGGGACTACAACTTCAGAGCAATGCTCCGATAGCACACATAAGAGCATACTGGGAGTTGTGTTCCCGTGATAAATGGACCATTGCTAAGCTCTCCCCTGATGAGTATTTGGTCCAAGTTTTTATTTCCCCACTGCAGATTTTAAATATATATATATATATATATATATATATATATATATATATATATATATATATATATATATATATATATATATATATATATATATATATATATATATATATATATATATATATATATATATTTACATTTACTGTACATAAATCTCATGCACTTTATTTTATCCCCCTTTTCACTATGCTTGCAGCAGGAGATTGAAATCTGCAGCATGTCAGTTTATCTTGCGGTAAATGTGCATTTTATTTCCTCGGACTTGAAAAATCTGCAGCTAAAAAGGAAAATCATGCAATACAGACACAACTTAAAAGGAACCAAACATCAGGATTTTCCTATATAAGGTGCAGCCAGTGCAGTGCTGGCACTATCAGGCACATTGTGTACATACCATCAGGGGGCAGCTCGGGTGTTTAGGCAGTGAAATTCAACTTTATAAAGTTTGAAAATTCATGCACTTGTTGATTGACGTGTGCACCTCGCTGCTAATTTCCGGGCGTGTTATGCACGTGTTTCCCCCCCGCCGCCTGTTCCTCCCTCTCACTAGCCGTATTTAAAGTTCTAATCTTCAGTCACACGGCGTCTGAGTTAGCGCCTGCGCATAGCGCTCATCTCCGGCGCCATGTTTCTGAAGCCCACAGTATTGTGGTGCATGAGAGGGCTGCGCATGCGCCCTCGCTTCTTCAGATCTGTTGTGACCACGGGAGCGCGCGCGGTCACAACAGGACTGGAGAACAGCTGATCTTGCCCTGATTAGCTGCAGCAGATGTCTCCTACGATATTGTCTACTGCAGCTAATCGGTAAGATCAGCTGTTCTCCAGTCCCGTTGTGACCGCACGCGCTCCCGCGGTCACAACAGATCTGAAGAAGCGAGGGCGTATGCGCCGCCCTCTCATGCACCATAATACTGCGGGCTTCAGAAACATGGCGCCGGAGATGAGCGCTATGCGCTGGCGCTAACTCTGACGCCATGTGACTGAAGATTAGAAATGTACAAATGGCTAGTGAGAGGGAGGAACAGGCGGAGGGGGGGGGCGGGGATACACGTGCATAACCCGCCCGGAAATTAGCAGCGAGGTGCACACGTCAATCAACAAGTGCATGAATTTTCAAACTTTAGGCTGTGAAATTCAACTTTATAAACACCCGAGCCACCCCCTGATGGTATGTACAGCCTGTGCCTGATAGTGCCAGCACTGCACTGGCTGCACCTTATATAGGAAAATGCTGATGTTTGGTTCCCTTTAATAAAATTCTGTCATTTGAAGCATGTAAAATCTTTCAACATTTTTGCAATATATTTCACCCTTTTAAAATGAATGGGGCAAAAAAAAAAAACACGCAGCAAAAAGTGTGCCTACATTACATGGCATTTTTCCTCCCAATTTTTTTTTTTTCTACAGGAAAATCTGTTGCAACTATCAACGTGCACATCTCCTTAATCAGACGGGATGTTTCCAAAACTGTTTTGTTTAAAACATAATAGTCAAAATCTGCTGCAGAAAAAAAAAATTAACCCTTCCCCCTCCCCAAAAAATGAAAAGAAATGTAGTTAAATAAATGAAAATAAACTTTAATTTGTACAGAAAATCTGCACCAAATATTCATCACAAGAACCTAGGTTTAGCTTCCCCCCAACCCCCATGTTTGCACAGAATTTGATCTTTAAAGTTTAGTTGTTATAATGGTTTTCCTTCTGATAATTTGTGCATTACTCCTGGATATTGTCAGATCTACGCAGCTCTGCACAATACAACGGTGTTATACTATTTCTTAAAAACTTGAACTCTGAACCAGTCAAATTTCAATAAAGGAACAGTTACTGACACATTTCTGGTTGTTGGCATTCTTACACTTTTTCTAAAAAAAACGGAGAGGACACAAATGGGAGCATCTGTCTCAATAAATGCAGTATCGGGGGCTGGAAATGACTGGGTGTGACCACCTGGAGATAGTGGGTGTAAGTCCACGTGGTCATGTTATTTCCCTTGCCTGGGGGTCTTTACCCCTAGACCCCTGCTTCTATTATAAAGAACTCCATGGCCACGTGGGCTTAAAAATTGTTTTCCATTGTGCCGCAAAAGGAAACGCCGGGCCACCTAGGGTGGGTGTAAGCCACTTATCTCCATTCCTGCCCACTAACTCTGGGTGCTTCCACGCACTGTATCCAGGCGGTCACTTCCGGTACCAGATATTGCAAGTATGCTGAGATATGTGGGGCGCTACTGAGTAGTAAAGGAAGCAAAAACATGGCAAACTGAAGGAGGAGATGCAGCAGCCACTTACCTCGGCCACAATGTAGTAGTAAAATCTAAGGAAAATAGCCGACACCGGCTTTATAATTAGTTTTCATATATTGCTTAAAACTAGTGAGGGTGAACACATGAGCGTGCTTGGGTACTTGCGGAGCTCTGCCGAGTATAGCGGGTGTGCTAATATTTTGTCAATGAAACAATGACCAGAACGCACAGGCTGGCTTCACTGCATGATGTGTGCACACACCTCAGGGAAAGGCATTCGCAGTCTCTGAATGGCTCTCCCAGGGGATAAAACAACATTCTTGTATCTAGTGAGATTTAAAGAAAAGAAAAAAAAAAATGGTTGCCCTCCCACCGGAAATACTTGAATCCAGTAGCGAGAATGAGCCTTTCAGCACTCGGCCATCGCTACTTAAATGTGTGCTAAATGGAACACAAATCGTTACCTAAAGATAAGTCACACAAAGGCAGAGAAGTAGACGTCCTTTGGTCACATCCCATACTAATAACCTCTTCATTGTGAACCTGTAGGTACTTGTTGTTGATGCATTGGTCCTGAGGAAGAGGTTGTCACCTTGAAATGCGTAGACCTATGAAATTAAAGAATACTCATCTTCATCAACATTATACGTCTTCATTTGGCTGATGCGCAGCATTAACCCCTTTTCTGCCTTATCTTGTATGAAAAATGTTACGGAGAGAGCTATGTATCAGACACTGTTGTCACCAGACGAGCGTTTGATGGTGTTAGTGTGGGTAGCTGCCTTACACTGTGTAAATAGTACAGTGACAGACCCTACTACTGGAATAACCTCATTAATCCACTTATTGTGCCTCTCCATGATCAGCACCGGACTAATGTCATCTTCATGGTTGACAATTGTACAGCTTATCGAGGTCAAATCATTAGGGAACGGCTGCTGGAGACTGGGACACCTCAAATGGAGAGGCCTGAACTTTCTCCAGACCTGAACCCCATAGAAAATCTTAAGAGATCGGCTGAGTCGCCGTATAAAGGTTGTAACCCAGAACCTCAATGATCTGAGGGCCGCCCTTCAAGAAGAGTGGGATGCCATGCCTCCGCAGACAATAACTCCCACTTGTGAACAGTAGGAGATGTCATTGTGAAGATGTAATTGATGCTCAAGGCCACATGACCAGTTATTGAAATATTGACTTTTTAGGGAGGGGTTGCCTACCACTGTTTTGGCTTTTGTTTCAATAAATTGTTTGAGAGGAAGAAATCACCATAAATCCTTAATGTCATTATAAACCATCACTGTAGCATGAACATTTTCCAGAAGTCATATATCCCTTATTTTTTTGTGAGTAGTGTAAGTGCACCATCCCATGCTCGTTTTCCATTTATCTCCATCCTCCAGTCGTCTTTGATTGACAGCTCTGTCTTCATGGAGCCAGAGAAAGGCAATGATAGAGGAAAAACGAGCAGGTAGGGAGGTGCACTGATATAGTGAGGAATATAAGTATTTGATACACTGCCAATTTTGCAAGTTTTCCCACCTACACAAATGGAGAGGTCTGTGCTATTTATCATAGGTACACTTCAACTGTGACAGAGATTCAGTCACAAAAATCCAGAAAAATCACATTGTATGATTTTTAAATAATTAATTTGCATTTTGTTGCATGAAATAAGAAATTGATCACCTACCAACTGGCTCTCACAGTGCTGTTATTTTTTTCTTTAAGAAGCTTTCCTGCTCTGCACGCGTTACCTGTATTAATTACACCTGATTGAACCCATTACCTGTCAACACAATCAATCACACTCCAACCTCTCCACAATGGCAAAGACCAAAAAGCTGTCTAAGTACACCAGGGACAAAATTGTAGACCTGCACACGCTGGAATGAGCTACAGGACAATAGGCAAGCAGCTTGGTGGGAAGGCAACAACTGTTGGCGCAATTATTAGAAAATGGAAGAAACACAAAATGACGGTCATTCTTACTCAGTCTGGAGTTTCATGCAAAATCTCGCCTTGTGGGGTAAGGATGATTCTGAAAAAGGTCAGTACTCAGCCCAGAACTACACGGGAGGGTCCAGTCAATGAACTGAATAGAACGGGGACCACAGTGTCAAAGATTAACTAGTAATACAATACGCCATCATGGATTAAAATCCTGCAGAACACGCAAGATTCCCTGCTCACGCCAGCACACATGTAGGCCCGTTTGAAGTGTGCCAATGACCATCTGGATGATCCAGAGAAGGCATATGGTCAGATAATAATAATAATTGTATTCATTTATATAGCGCTATTAATTCCACAGCGCTTTACATACATTTGCAAAACTGTCCCCATTGGGGCTCACAATCTAGAGATGAGACCAAAATAGTACTTTCTTCGGCGCTCCATTGGGAGACCCAGACGATTGGGTGTATAGCTACTGCCTCCGGAGGCCACACAAAGCATTACACTAAAAAGTGTAAGGCCCCTCCCCTTCTGGCTATACACCCCCCGTGGGATCACGGGATGCTCAGTTTTCAAGCTTTGTGCGAAGGAGGTCAGACATCCACGCATAGCTCCACTGTTTAGTCAGCAGTAGCTGCTGACTATATCGGATGGAAGAAAAGAGGGCCCATATAGGGTCCCCAGCATGCTCCCTTCTCACCCCACTTGCGGTTTGTTAAGGTTGAGGTACCCATTGCGGGTACGGAGGCTGGAGCCCACATGCTGCTTTCCTTCCCCATCCCCCTGAGGGGCTCTGTGGAAGTGGGATCTTACCGGCCCCCAAACCCTGAGGCCGGGCTCCATCCACAGACCCAGAGACCCTGCTGGAGGAGCTGAGTACCGTCAGGGACAAGGCCCTGCAACATTCAGGTACTCTGTGTCCCCGCACAGACAGGCCACGCACACTCCAGACTTGCTGGGTGTGCTAGTGCGCCGGGGGCAGTAGCGCTGCGCGCTCGGGTTAGAGTCACTGCAGCTTAGCTGAGTGATTTTATGTGTTGGGAACTACCGCGCCGGCCGCTCCGGGAGCGGCGGCGCGGCTGGGACTTGTAGTGCGCTGGGGACTCGCGCTGACCGCGCTTTTACGGCGGCAGCGCTCATAAATCTAGTCCCCGGCTTTTGCGGCCTAGCTCCGCTTCGTTCCCGCCCCCACCCTGTCAATCAGGGAAAGGGAGAGACGCTGTTCTATAGTCAGCGCCGAGGGCTGGAGTCTTATTTACATACTCCAGCCCTCTCACTGGGCACAGTGGGGACGCAAGTTTCCCGCTCTTGGTCTCAACACGCCCAGGGCCCGCCCCTCTCCACAGGACGCCGGCAGCCATTCCTGCATGCAGTCTGGCTGGAGAACGGACACAGGCTCTGGGGGACTCAGACAAGGGGCTCTGGCGACCACACACCCGCGTTTATGCGGGCGGTAAGCTGCACATAAGTGCTGGCCCCACTAGTGCCACAGTGTTTTTTGGTGCACTTTTTCCCTGTACCATATATATTTATATTGCACTGTACAGTCGCTTCTTGGCTTATACCCTATATTGCTCTGAGGAGACAACAACATGTCATCCGCAAAACGCAAGGGTGCCAAGGCACAGGCGGTATGCACTGCTTGTGCCGCATGTGGGGCTAATCTACCGGCAGGTTCCAATGACCCCCATTGTGTGCAATGTTCAATCCCTGTGCCACTTCGGCAGCCAGAGTCTATGGTAGTAGTGGCCCAGGCAGAGACGCCTGTGAACCCTGCCCCGGTGACGGGGACAGAATTTGCAGTTTTTGCTGATAAGATGTCTGTGACTATGACAAAAATCCTGGAGACCTTGCAGTCCAGGCCAGTTACTCAGACCATGGACACTGCTGTGTCTATGCTCCCCGGTCCCCCTCAGTTGGAACTAATCCGTACTTCAAGGGGGTCCCAGGCATCACAGGCTGAAGACTCTGACTCGGATGACAGTCCCAGGCAGCCTAAGCGGGCTCGCTGGGAAAGACCCTCGACGTCATCACACTGGTCAGGGTCTCAGCGAGAAGAGTCTCTGTATGAGGAGACAGAGGTGGGTGATCAGGATTCTAATCCTGACACCGCTCTCAATCTAGATACCCCTGATGGTGACGCTATGGTAAATGACCTTATAGCGGCCATCAATAGACTGTTGGATATTTCTCCCCCAGCCCCTTCAGCAGAGGAGGCAGCTGCACAGCAGGAGAAGTTCCATTTCCGGTATCCCAAGCGTAAATTGAGTACTTTTCTGGACCACTCTGACTTCAGAGAATCAGTCCAGAAACATCATGCTTATCCAGACAAGCGTTTCTCCAAACGTCTTAAGGATACACGTTATCCCTTTCCCCCTGACGTGGTCAAACGCTGGACCCAGTGTCCAAAGGTGGATCCCCCAATATCCAGGCTTGCGGCTAGATCCATAGTTGCAGTGGAGGATGGGGCTTCACTTAAAGATGCCAATGACAGACAGATGGACCTTTGGTTGAAATCTGTCTATGAAGCTATCGGCGCGTCGTTTGCTCCAGCATTCGCGGCCGTGTGGGCACTCCAAGCTATTTCCGCTGGTCTGGCACAGGTGGACTCTATCATACGTCCAGCAGTGCCGCGAGTGGCGTCCTTAACTACGCAAATGTCTGCGTTTGCGACCTACGCTATCAATGCGGTACTGGACTCTACGAGCCGTACCTCAATGGCGTCCGCCAACTCTGTGGTTTTGCGCAGAGCCTTGTGGTTAAAGGAATGGAAAGCAGATTCTGCTTCCAAGAAATGTTTAACCAGCTTGCCACTATCTGGAGACAGACTGTTTGGTGAGCAATTGGCTGAAATCATTAAACAGTCCAAGGGTAAGGACTCCTCCTTACCCCAGCCCAGATCAAGCAAACCTCAACAGAGGAAGTGGCAGTCGAGGTTTCGGTCCTTTCGAGGCTCGGGCAAGCCCCAATTCTCCTCGTCCAAAGGGACTCAGAAGGAGCAAAGGAGCTCAGATGCCTGGCGGGCTCACTCACGCCCCAAGAAAGCAACCGGAGGACCCGCTTCCAAGCCGGCTGCCTCATGACTTTCGGCCTCCTCTCTCCGCATCCTCGGTCGGTGGCAGGCTCTCCCGCTTTTGCGACATTTGGCTGCCACAGGTCAAGGACCGGTGGGTAACAGACATTTTGTCTCACGGGTACAGGATAGAGTTCAGTTCTCGTCCTCCGCCTCGGTTCTTCAGAACTTCCCCACATCCCGACCGAGCAGATGCCCTTCTGCAGGCGGTGGGCTCTCTAAGAGCAGAAGGAGTGGTGATCCCTGTTCCTCTTCAGGAACAAGGGCAAGGTTTTTACTCCAATCTCTTTGTGGTGCCAAAAAAGGACGGCTCATTCCGTCCTGTTCTGGACCTAAAACTGCTCAACAAGCATGTGAACGCCAGGCGGTTCCGGATGGAATCCCTCCGCTCCGTCATTGCCTCAATGTCTCAAGGAGATTTCCTTGCATCGATAGACATCAAAGATGCTTATCTCCACGTGCCGATTGCTACAGAGCACCAACGCTTTCTACGTTTCGTGATAGGAGACGACCATCTTCAATTCGTAGCTCTGCCATTTGGTCTGGCGACAGCCCCACGGGTTTTCACCAAGGTCATGGCGGCAGTGGTAGCAATCTTGCACTCTCAGGGACACTCGGTGATCCCTTACTTAGACGATCTGCTTGTAAAAGCACCCTCTCAAGAGGCATGCCAACTCAGCCTGAATGTTGCGCTGGAGACTCTCCAGACTTTCGGGTGGATCATCAACTTTTCAAAGTCCAATCTGTCACCGACCCAATCACTAACGTATCTTGGCATGGAGTTTCATACTCTCTCAGCGATAGTGAAGCTTCCGCTGGACAAGCAGCGGTCACTACAGACAGGGGTGCAGTCTCTCATTCAAGGTCAGTCGCACCCCTTAAGGCGCCTCATGCACTTCCTAGGGAAGATGGTGGCAGCAATGGAGGCAGTCCCATTTGCGCAGTTTCATCTGCGCCCACTTCAGTGGGACATTCTCCGCCAATGGGACGGAAAGTCAACATCCCTGGACAGGGAAGTCTCCCTTTCCCAGACGGCCAAGGACTCTCTGCAATGGTGGCTTCTTCCCACCTCATTATCACAGGGAAGATCCTTCCTACCCCCATCCTGGGCAGTAGTCACGACAGACGCGAGTCTGTCAGGGTGGGGAGCAGTTTTTCTCCACCACAGGGCTCAGGGTACGTGGACTCAGCAGGAGTCCACCCTTCAGATCAATGTTCTGGAAATCAGGGCAGTGTATCTGGCCCTACTAGCCTTCCAGCAGTGGCTGAAAGGAAAGCAGATCCGAATTCAGTCGGACAACTCCACAGCGGTGGCATACATCAACCACCAAGGAGGGACACGCAGTCGGCAAGCCTTCCAGGAAGTCCGGCGGATTCTGATGTGGGTGGAGGACAGAGCATCCACCATATCCGCGGTTCACATCCCGGGCGTGGAAAACTGGGAAGCAGACTTCCTCAGTCGCCAGGGTATGGACGCAGGGGAGTGGTCCCTTCACCCGGACGTGTTTCAGGAAATCTGTTGCCGCTGGGGGGTGCCGGACGTCGACTTAATGGCGTCTCGGCACAACAACAAGGTCCCGACCTTCATGGCGCGGTCTCGCGATCAAAGTGCTCTGGCGGTAGACGCCTTGGTGCAAGATTGGTCGCAGTTCCGGCTCCCTTATGTGTTTCCACCTCTGGCACTCTTGCCCAGAGTGCTACGCAAGATCAGATCCGATTGCAGCCGCGTCATACTCGTCGCTCCAGACTGGCCGAGGAGGTCGTGGTACCCGGATCTGTGGCATCTCACGGTCGGCCAACCGTGGGCACTACCAGACCGACCAGACTTACTGTCCCAAGGGCCGTTTTTCCATCGGAATTCTGCGGCCCTGAACCTGACTGTGTGGCCATTGAGTCCTGGATCCTAGCGTCTTCAGGATTATCCCAAGGGGTCGTTGCCACCATGAGACAGGCTAGGAAGCCCACGTCTGCTAAGATCTACCACAGAACGTGGAAGATATTCTTATCCTGGTGCTCTGCTCAGGGAGTGTCTCCCTGGCCATTTGCATTGCCTACTTTTCTTTCTTTCCTGCAATCTGGGTTAGAAAAAGGTTTGTCGCTCGGCTCCCTTAAAGGGCAAGTCTCGGCGCTATCCGTCTTTTTTCAGAAGCGTCTAGCACGACTTTCTAAGGTGCGCACGTTCCTGCAGGGGGTTTGTCATATCGTACCCCCGTACAAGCGGCCGTTAGATCCATGGGATCTGAACAGGGTACTAGTTGCCCTCCAGAAGCCGCCCTTCGAGCCTCTGAGGGATGTTTCACTTTCTCGACTATCACAGAAAGTGGCTTTTCTGGTAGCGATCACATCTCTTCGGAGAGTGTCTGAGCTAGCAGCGCTGTCATCCAAGGCTCCTTTCCTGGTCTTCCACCAGGACAAGGTAGTGCTGCGCCCCATTCAGGAGTTTCTCCCTAAGGTGGTATCCTCTTTTCATCTAAATCAGGATATCTCCTTGCCTTCCTTTTGTCCTCATGCAGTTCATCGGTATGAGAAGGATTTACATTTGTTAGATCTGGTGAGAGCACTCAGAATCTACATTTCCCGCACGGCGCCCCTGCGCCGCTCCGATGCACTCTTTGTCCTTGTCGCTGGTAAGCGCAAAGGGTCGCAGGCTTCCAAAGCCACCCTGGCTCGATGGATCAAAGAACCAATTCTTGAAGCCTACCGTTCTGCTGGGCTTCCGGTTCCTTCAGGGCTAAAGGCCCACTCAACCAGAGCCGTGGGTGCGTCCTGGGCATTACGACACCAGGCTACGGCTCAACAGGTGTGCCAGGCAGCTACCTGGTCGAGTCTGCACACTTTCACCAAACATTATCAGGTGCATACCTATGCTTCGGCGGACGCCAGCCTAGGTAGAAGAGTCCTGCAGGCGGCAGTTGCCTCCCCATAGGGGAGGGCTGTCTTGCAGCTCTAACATGAGGTTTTTCTTTACCCACCCAGGGACTGCTTTTGGACGTCCCAATCGTCTGGGTCTCCCAATGCAGCGCCGAAGAAGAAGGGAATTTTGTTACTTACCGTAAATTCCTTTTCTTCTAGCTCCTATTGGGAGACCCAGCACCCGCCCTGTTGTCCTTCGGGTTTTTTGGGTTTTTTTGGATACACATGTTGTTCATGTTGAACGGTTTTCAGTTCTCCGATGTTACTTCGGAGTGAATTTGTTTAAACCAGTTATTGGCTTTCCTCCTTCTTGCTTTAGCACTAAAACTGAGCATCCCGTGATCCCACGGGGGTGTATAGCCAGAAGGGGAGGGGCCTTACACTTTTTAGTGTAATGCTTTGTGTGGCCTCCGGAGGCAGTAGCTATACACCCAATCGTCTGGGTCTCCCAATAGGAGCTAGAAGAAAAGGAATTTACGGTAAGTAACAAAATTCCCTTCTTTTGGTTTCAACTCCAATCGCCGTCTTTGGAGAAAGAAGGATGAGTACAACCTCAAGAACACCATCCCAACCGTGAAGCCTGGGGGTGTAAACATCTACTTAGGGTGTGCTTTTCTGCGAAGGTGACAGAACTGCACAGTATTGAAGGGAGGATGGATGGGGTCATGTATCGCAAGATGCATGTACATGCTTGCATGTATCGCAAGATTTTGGCCAACAATCTCCTTCCCTTAGGATGAGCATTGAAAATGGCTGATGGTTGGGTCTTCCAGGATGACACTGACCCGAAACACACAGCCAGGGCAACTAAGGACGGGCTCTGTAAGAAGCATCTCAAGGTCCTGGAGTGGTCTAGCCAGTCTCCAGCCCTGAACCCAATAGAAAATCTTTGGCGGGAGATGAAACTTAATATTGCCGAGCGACAGCCAAGAAACCTGAAAAATCTGTATGGAGGAGTGGACCAAAATGCACTGCTGCAGAGTGTGCCAACCTGATCAAGAACTAGGAAACATCTGACCTCTGTAATTGCAAACAAAGGTTTCTACCAAATATTAAGTTTTGTTTTTCTATTGTATCAAATGCTTATCCTGGTCTATCACAGTTGAAGTGTACCTACAACAAAAATTACAGACCTCTCCATTCTTTGTAGGTGAGAAAACTTGCAAAATTGGCAGTCTGTTGAATACTTATTTTCCTCACTGTAGGTTTGGCCTCACTGTAGGTTTGGCCCCACCATGATGCACTGAGTGCCTGTGCTTGGTTTGAACAGTCATCCTGCGCTGACAGCTCATACATGCTTCCCAGTCCAAGGGCTGTGTGTAGCTGACATTGGTTGTATCATCTCAGCTAGGTATGCGATTCTGAAACGTTCTGAGACCGGTTGCAATCTGTCACTGGTGAAGGCCAATGGTAAATATAAGAACACTAGCTGTAGTACCCGGGCGTTGCCCGGGATAGTAACTGTCTCTCTCCCAGTCTCTGTCTGTGTGTCGCGGTCTGTCTGTCTCTTTCCTTGTCTGTCTGTTTCTATCTCTCTGTGTGTATTTGCATCAGTCTGTCTGTCTGTCTGTCTCAATCTCTGTATCTGTCTGTCTCTCTCTCTGTCTCTTTGCCCGGGCTGTCTCTTTCCCGCTCTGTCTCTTTGCCACGCTGTCTCTGTCTGTCTCTCTCTCTTTCCGTCGTACCACCGACCTCTTTTTACCTCACACATAAGCTTCGTATACTAACAGTTTATTTTGTACCTATAGCAACAACTGACAGTTGCTATTTATAGGCTGCAGCTCCCAGCTCCATTCAGATTAATGGCTGCAGGATTTTTGTAGAGTAACTGGAAAGCACGGGGTTAAATTTTCCCACCCAAACATAGTCTATGACGTTCCCTGGGTCACATGGAGTGTCTGTGCAAAATTTCGTGATTGTAAATGCGACGGTGCGGATTCCTTTAGCGGACATACACACACATACATTCAGCTTTATATATTAGATTACCTTACTGATCAGAGTTATACTATTGTCTTCTGCCGTCACATTTCCAAGGGTACTTTCACATGGGCCATATACTTTATGGACAACAGTGTCTAGACACCTGAAGGAGCTTTTATGAATTCCCAATTCTTAATCCATAGACATTAAAGGGAACATGTCACCACTTTTTTGGCCTATAAGCTGTGGCCACCACCACCAGGCTCTTATATACAGCATGTTAGAATGCTGTATATAAGAGCCCGGTGGTGGTGGCCGCAGCTTATAGGCCAAAAACAATGGTGACAGGTTCCCTTTAATACGGTGTTAGCTTCTCCTTTAGGGCTGAATCACAGTGTATACATTGGATGAGTGCAGTCAAATGATAAAAAAAAAGGAATTGCACTCGGACCAAACGTTATTCAATGTGGCGGTACAGATCTGACTTTTCTTCGTTTTATTCGGCGTACCATGATTTGACTTGGAAATCAGTACAGAGCGCGAAACAAACCGGATGCCGTACTGTTCATCAGTATGGCTTCCGATTTTTACGGATACTTTACAATTCTATAATTGTAAATAGATTGCACACAGATGATATGAAAAATCATCCAACTTCTCTAGATGAGAATGGGACCAATGTTTTTATACACTCGTGTGACTCCAACTTTACATCTAAAACAGCCTCCACTCCTCCAGGAAGATTTTCTACAAGATTTTGAAGATGTCTGTGGGATTTTTTTGCCCATTAATCTAGAAGACCATTTGTGAGCTCAGACATTGATGTTGGGCTCACAATCTCCAGTCTAGTTGATCCTATAGGAGTTCAGTGGAGCAGAGATCAGAGCTCGGAGAGGTTGGTCATTGTCTTCTACACTCTATTCAACCACGCCTTTATACGTCTTTCTTTATAAACTGGGTCAAAGTCAGCAGAAACAAATTTCCTTGGTGGAAGCTACAATTGTCCAAAATGTGTTTGTATCCTGAAGCATTAAAAATTTCCCTTCACTGGAAACCACCACCACAGCATTATCCCTCCTCCACTAAACCTTAGAGTCGGCACAATGCAGTCAGCCCGGTAACGTTCTCTTGGCATTTGCCGGTCAGTCTGCTTCTTTGTAGAATACATTTGGAGCTGATTGTTGGCGGACGTCCCCAGGCATTAGTCCAAGACTGCTTTTGATCAGCATTGAATCGTACCTGCACTTTAAATTTGTAGGTTTTCGGCCCTGGAAAGGCATGTCTCATCAAGTGGTTAGCTCTCATCAAAAGAAAGGTCGCCTTGTTGAAGCTGGTGGGCACACATAAATTGGCCAATTTGTGCACCAAATAACTTCATTTTATAAGATTATTTACGGCTGTAACAATCAAAACAAAAAATAGATCATAGTCCATGAAAAATCAAACCCAAGTTTGGAGGATAAAAATTCAAAAAGATTTGTGTTTTTGTACTAGAAAGTGGTGTAAATTATAGCAGAAACCTATCCAGCGTACATCTGGAATAGATTTTGGAGCATACTGATGCTAGACTATCTTTTTCACAAGAGATAGGACTGGTCTCACAAAGCAAGAGGGGATGGCGGTGACAAGTAAGAGGTCCGAGAGAAACAAAATTATTATTGTGGTTACAATGCCTATTCATGGTTAACAAAAATAAAATATATTATGTTAGAAAGGAACTGGCTAACATGATGACACAAAACCTTTTTTATTTTTAGGCAACAGGTCAGAAAAAAATATAGGTGCATCTCAAATTAGTATATCAAAAAGTTAATTAATTTCACTAATTCGATACAAAAAGGGAAACGCATATATTATATAGAGTCATTACACACAGAGGGATCTATTCCTATATATTATATAGAGTCATTACACACAGAGGAATCTATTCCTATATATTATATTATATAGAGTCATTACACAGAGGAATCTATTTCATGTGTTTGTTAATGTTGATGATTGAGACTTACAGACAAAAAAAACGCAAAAACACTGAAACCGCAAAAGTCATTATCTCAGAAAATTAGAATAGTATAGACAAACTGGAAAAAAAAATATTTTAAACTGAAATGTTGGCGTCTACTGCAAAGTCTGTACAGTAAATGCCTCAATACTTGGTCGGGGCTCATTTTGCATGAATTACTGCATCAATTCAGCGTGGCATGGAGGCGATCAGCCTGTGGCACTGCTGAGGTGTTATGGAGGCCCAGGTTGCTTTGATACCAGCTTCAGCTCGTCTGCATTGTTAGGTCTGGTGTCTTTCATCTTACTCTTGACAATACCCCATAGATTCTCTATGGGGTTTAGGTCAGGATGAGTTTGCTGGCCAATCAAGCCCAGTGTTAAGGGGGCTTTACACGCTGTGACATCGCTAATGCGGAGTCGTTGGGGTCACGGAATTTGTGACGCACATCCGGCCGCATTACCGATGTTGCTGCGTGTGACACCGATGAGCGATTTTGCATCGTTGCAAAAACGTGCAAAATCGCTCATCGGTGACATGGGGGTCCATTCTCGATTATCGTTACTGCAGCAGTAACGATGTAGTTCGTCGCTCCTGCGGCAGCACACATCGCTCCATGTGACACCGCAGGAACAAAGAACCTCTCCTTACCTGCCTCCCGGCCGCTATGAGGAAGGAAGGAGGTGGGCGGGATGTTCCGGCCACTCATCTCCGCCCCTCCGCTTCAATTGGGCGGCCGCTCAGTGACGTCGCTGTGACACCGCACGGACCGCCCCCTTAGAAAGGAGGCGGTTCGCCGGTCACAGCAACGTTGCCAGGCAGGTATGTGTGACGGATCTGCGCGATGTTGTGCGGCACGGGCAGCGATTTGCCCGTGTCGCACAACAGATGGGGGCGGGTACCCACGCTAGCGATATTGGGACTGATATCGCAGCGTGTAAAGTAGCCTTTACACCATGTATTGGTACTTTTGACAGTGTAGACAGGTGCCAAGTCCTGCTGAAAAATGAAATTTCCATCTCCAAAAAGCTTGTCGGCAGAGGGAAGCATGAAGTGCTTTAAAATTTCCTGGTAGACGGCTGCGCTGACTTTGGTGTTGATAAAACACAGCGGAGCTACACCAGAAGATGACATGGCTGCCCAAACCATCACTGATTGTGGAGACTTCACACTAGACCTCAAGCAGCTTGGATTGTGGCATCTCCACTCTTCCTCCAGACTCTGGGACTGCGATTTCCAAATGAAATGCAAAATTTACTTCATCTGTAAACACCTTGGACCACTGAGAACAGTCCAGTTCTTTTTCTCCTCGGCCCAGGTAAGATGCTTCTGGTGTTGCTTAAACTGCTTTCACACTTGCGTCGTTTTGCATCAGTTGCAATCAGTTGTGACAACTGATGCAACGGATGCGTTGCAGATAGTGGCACAACTGATGTGACTGATGCTGCAAAAAAACGATCAGTTTTTGGTTTGTTTTTTTTACTGTTTTTTTTTTTTTCCAAAACAATTTTTATTGATTTTACAAACTTATTTCAATATCGTATCAAAAGTAGTATGAGTTACAAAAGACAAGATTTCAGCTGTCGATAAGTATCATTGGAAGGGGTAGAATCCCCGCTCTATCTCCAATCCCGCTTCAGATTGCATTGACAAATAATGAATCAGAGTTAAAAAATCCAAACATAACATAAAACAAACCCCTGAACCCCTGTGCCATTCTCTAATAGTTCTAGTGCCAATGTCATGTCTTGATGACGTCATATTGTCTCGCCTTTGTCCCTCACCTGGGTCCCTGCTAGTTAGTCCTCAGCTTTCCCAGACTATCCTGGATTTCATTTGTGAGGTACCACTCCGTATGTCTGAAGGGTGCCACTAAATGGTTTATGTCCTCCTGTTTGTAATGAACTTCTATAAAAGTTTTCCACCTCCTAAAAAACTTGGTTGTCAAATTATCCTTGTCCCTTTCTGCTTCTAATTTCTCCAGCCTCAAAAGGTTGTGCAGTTCACTGATGACTTCCCCTATGGCTGGGGCCTCCTCCTGTATCCAGTGCCTTAGGATGCATCTTTTAGCTATCATGGCTATGTCATGTATGATTACAAATGTTTTTTTGTCCTGAGCGTTCAATCCCCCTCTAACTCCACCCTCCAAAAAGTGGAAGATCCACACCATTAGTTCTAATTTGCAGGAAATTTTCCATGTTGTTTGAACTAACGCTCTGACTTGGTTCCAAAACCTCTTTATTGGACTGCATTCCCACAAACCATGCATCATGTCTGTTTTTTCTTTGTGGCACTTAGGACACCGTGCCACTCTGCCCGGTATGTTGAAGCCCAAAACCGCCCTGTGTAATATCCTAAATTGGGTGTCCCTCCAGCTCTCGTTAGTGACTTGTTTCCTCATCTGGACCCATCCTTTCAATATGACCTCCACCACTTCTCGTCCTTTCAATTGTTTTTCCCATGCTAGAAGTGTTCGACTATCTTCCCTGGATATTAGCACACCTCTAAATGTTTGGTATATTCGGGAGACATTTACATTTGTTACGCTACATCCCATAAGCTCATCAATCATGCTCTTGTTCAATTCCCTTCCAATCTCACCAAGCTCTTTCAGTACTCCATGTTTCAATTGTTCGTACTGCATAATGTGGAGGCCGTTGAGATTGTACTTGTCAAGCACCTCCCGACCTGTCATCCATCTTCTCTCTTCCACATTCATGACATCTATCAGACTCCTAATGCCTCTCTCTTTCCATTTGAGGAATAATTTATTCTCTCTCCCCTGGAGAAAGTTTGGTGACGCCCAAGGATTTAGGTATTTTGATACCTTCCAGGAGAGTCCCAATTTCCGTCTAACCAATCTCCAGGCCAACATGGTGTCTCGAAATATAACCGAGTTTCTTATATGACCTTCAACCTTAGACATTGGGGAGTGTAAAATGGACGTCAGGTCCCATGGTTCTGCATACTTGAGTTCCGTTCCATAATCTGAGTGCCTGCTCGTTCCTCTCAGCCAGTCAATCACATGTCTCATAATGCATACAATGTTATACCCTCTGACATCCGGGAAATTTATCCCACCCTCCTCCACTGACTTCATCAGCGTGCGCAGCTTTATTCTGGGTTTCCTTCCCCTCCAAACAAAGTCTGCATACGCTGAATTAAGTCTGTTGACGTCTTTTAGTGTTATCAATAGAGGGATCGTCTGAAAGGGGTACAGCAGCCTAGGGAAGCTCATCATTTTTATGAGGTGACATCGTGCCAATAGTGGCAGGGGCAGCCCCTTCCAGCCCCTCAACTGGTTAATGATTTTTCTAATCAATGGACCATAATTCAATTTATAGATTAATTCCGTCGTTCTCCCTATATGTACTCCCAGGTACTTTACTGATGAGAGCGCTATAGGGATCCCATTCACATGACCCTCACTTGGGTTTCCCACAGTTGGTCCTTTGCCTCCGCTCAGGAATAAGAGCTCGCATTTTTTTTTGTTTAACTTAAAGCCTGAAAAGGCACCAAACTTTCCAATCATGTCAAGTGTCCATGGTAGGTCCGCAACAGGGTCTCCCATATACAAAATCACGTCATCGGCGAACAGCGCTAACTTCATCTCTTTTCCCCTTATTTTGATCCCTTTAAAACTATTGTGACCCTGCAGCACTCTTGATAGGGGTTCTATTGCAAGATTAAAAAGTAGGGGGGATAGCGGGCATCCCTGTCTCGTCCCTTTCATCAAGGGGAACACGTCGGACAAAAATCCCGGTGTGTGTATCCTTGCTCCCGAGTTGGCATACAAATTGTTAATGTAAAGTCTCATCCTACCCACTATCCCTGCGGCCTCCATCACCTTGTCCAACCAGTTCCAGTTAACATTGTCGAACGCTTTCTCAGCATCAAGCGTGACTAAAGCAGGGCTTGCCTTTCCCTCTGTACGCCCCAGTCTAACCGCATCAACCACTAAAATCGTCTTTCTAATATTGGTCACTGCATTTCTTCCTTTTATAAACCCTACCTGGTGTTCTGAAATTAATCTAGGTAAGACTGCTGCCAGTCTGTCAGCCATGATTTTAGACATTATTTTTAAGTCCTGGTTGATGAGCGAAATGGGTCTATAACTCGAGGGGTCGTCCAGGTCCTTGGCTCCCTTAGGAATTAATTTAATGTACGCTATATTTGCATTTTTAGGGATTTCTGCTCCTCCCAGTATCGCATTAAAGACTGAGGTTAAATCCGGCGAAATCTGGTCCTTGAGGGCTTTATAAAATTCACTATTGAAACCATCGGGCCCTGGCGCCTTGTTAGTGCTAAGTTCCCCAATGGTTCTTGAGACCTCCTCCTCCGTGATGTTTGTATTTAGGGCCTCCCTTTCCTCCTCCGTTAATCTAGGTAGTTGGGCTTGTCGTAGCCACTCCGATTCGTCAGTCATGTCATTCTGTCCTGGTCCGTACAGCTTTCTATGATATTCTCCCAGCACCTTGTTAATTTCTTTAGGGTCCGAAGTCAACCCCCCATCCTTCGTTTTCAATGAAGAGATTACTGTCATTTTTCTGTTGCCTCTTGCTAGATTTGCCAACATCCTCCCCGCCTTGTTACCAAATCTATGAAGATCTGCCTCTTTATGTGACCAAAATAGTTGCTCCTTTTTTTTTGCCCACTCGTCAAAATCTCTCTTGGTTGCCAGCCACCTATCCCTTGCCCTGCTAGACCTGTCTGACAGATAATTAGTATACGCTAGACGTACTGCCTCACTGTGTAAGTTGTAATTCGCATTCGTCTTCCGTTTGACCATGGCAGCATATCCCATCAAGCGTCCTCTCAAGACCGCCTTTGCAGTTTCCCAGAACAAAATCGGGGTCACCCTGTGATCCCTGTTATCCTCTGAGAACTCCTCCCACCATTCTTTTATTATCCTGCGAAAATTGTCCTGTCTAAGGAGAAACGTCGGGAATCTCCAAATAATATCTGATCCCCTTTTGAATTTTTCTCTAAGGTCCACTCTCACCGGGCTGTGGTCTGAGATTACCATATTCTCAATCATACAGTTTTGCACACCATTCGCAAGTTCCATAGATAACCAGATCTGGTCTATGCGAGACCAACTGTTGTGCGGGTGAGAAAAGTGCGTATACTCTCTATCGTGCGGGTGAGTTAGTCTCCAGATGTCTTTTAGGCCTACATCCTCCAGTGATACATCTCTGTGATTTGTTCCTTTATCCCCGGATCCTGGCTCCCCCTCTCCCTTGCTTCTATCCTCCACCGAGTCTGGCACTACATTGAAGTCCCCCGCCACTATGATGTTAGGCTCCTTGTCCGAGAGAATTATGGCTTTTATGGTGTCGTGAAACTGATTCTGCTTCGAGTTTGGGCCATAAATATTATATATGCTGAGTGTCCCCGCTGGGCTATTAATTATTATGTGCTGCCATCTTCCCTGGTCATCCTCTTCCTGAGCCACTATTTCATGTCTAAGTTGCTTGTTTATCAAAATCATTGTGCCCGCCTTCCTTCCTTGCGCCGCTGCCCCATATACTGAGCCCACCCAGTATTTTTTCATGCGAAAGAAATCTTCCTTCCCCAAGTGAGTTTCTTGTAATAGAGCAATGTCTGTTTTTAATCTTTTCAAGTGTCTTAGTACCATTGCTCGTTTGTTAGGTGATCTTAGGCCCTTAACATTCCATGTCGTTAGTTGCACCATGATTGTCTGGGTAATTTGCTCTTATCAATACCACCCCCCAGGTCCCCAGCTGTAGGAGAGACACGACTATCATTATATCCTTCACACGTGGTTTCCCCAGAATGGCATTTCTTTTCCCCAACTTGTGTGTAAACTCTTAAACAACATATGCAAAGTATAAATCCTACAACAGTATAACAAGTTGTCCCTTTGGTGGGACTTTCGGCATTTTTTGCCATGCTAGTGACTTCCCTTTTTCCTGGCCAAAATATGAGTCTCCCTAGTCCCCCCCCAATAGACAGGTTCAGAGCTCTATCCCCCGCGTAAAACATAACGATCTGAAGTAATATGCAGAGATTAAAACATTATGTTAGAAGTGGTAGGACCTTAAAGAGAGTTCATCTACTGGGTTAGTCCTAGTTTCGTGGGACCTTCCTGTCGACCCATTCGTGCCCACTGTATTTGGACCTGCAAAGCAATCCACAAAGAGAGAAGAACAACGGAGCAGAGACAAAGAGATAAAAGAGCCCAGCATAGAGATAGATAAAGGATAACATAGCCAAGAAGCACGAGAGGGGAAAACACAGCGCAGAGGAGGAGAGAAGAAAGAAGCGAGGAGTAGTATCGGAAAAAAGGCAAGAGAGGTAGAACCGGGGAGGGCATAGAGAGAGAGAGGGGGGAAGCACCGAGGGGGGAAAAGAGGGGAAGGGAGAAAGAGAAAAGAAGGGAGAACACACCAGAGACAAATTAGGGGAGAGAAGGGAGGAGGTAGGGAAGAAAAGAGAGAGGGAGAGGAAGAAGAGAGAAGGGAAAGAAAGAAAAAAAAAAGAAAGGAGAAAAAAAAAAAAAAAAAAAAGGGGGAGGAGGGGGGGGGAGAGTAGGTGACTTGTTCAGTCTCCCCTCCGTCCCCTTCACGCTGGCCTGTCCCCCTCGGCTCGGCCACCTTCCTCACTCAGGAGGATAGATAGATAAGGGCCAGTAGAGATCAGTTCAAGAGTCATCTTGTGTCTTGGTGTCTTTCAAGAACGCTGCTCCCTGGGTCCCATCCCTGGGCTAAACTGCTGGGCTGGACTGCATCTCCCCTCTCCACTGGCCTCAGGTTGTGTTTGCCTTCCTCGTTGTCCACCCTCTCCTCTCGAACCCGTTGGGGAACCTTTTCTGAAGTTTTCTCCTCCACTGGATCTCCTCTCCCGCCCCTCCGTCCGGTTCCCTTTATGTTCTGACATGAGAATATTTTCCGCCTCCTTGTGGTCTTTATAGTATGAGAACGAACCATTGGAGTTCCTGACCTTCAGCACTGCCGGGTAGAGTAGTTGGCATTTTATTCTTTTATTGTACAGAAATGTGCACAGTTTACTGAAGTCCTTCCTCCGTTTGGACACATCAACGGAATAATCCCCAAAGATCAGCAGTCTACTTCCTTGGTATTGTAAAGGTCGCTTTCGTTCTCTAAAGGCTTTCAGAATTTCCTCTTTGTGCTTGTAGTCAAGGTATTTGACTATCACCTGTCTGGCTCTTGAGGGCGGTTTATTGCTTGAATTTTGCCCTTCTCCCTCCTTCGCCTCTTGCTGCCTCAATGGTCCCACTCTGTGGGCTCTCTCCACTCTAAATTTCGCCTTTATGCCCAGCGCCTGTGGTAGTTCCGCCTCACAAATATTGTCCAGCTGTCCCAGTGTTACCGATTCTGGCAGCCCCACAATGCGAAGATTGTTTCGTCTCGATCTGTTTTCTAGGTCCTCTGCCTTGTCTCTCAGGTAATCATTAGATTTTACAAGAGTTGCCATCTGTGCTTGCATGGTCAAGATTGTCTCCTCAGAATTAGAGATTCTTTGCTCTGCTTCTGTGAGTCTCTTTGAATGATCAGTCAATTGCTTCTGCATGGCGGCTAGTGAAGTTTGTACGGCTGCCTCAATGGCTATTTTTATGTCTTTGGACAAGTGAGATGCTACTTCTACTGCCAGTTTTTTGTAATCCATATGAAACTCTTGCACTTGCATGTTTTGGTCAGCAGGTGGAGCTGTTTTCTTAGATCTTCTTATTTGCATTGAGTCTCTGCCTCCCTCAGATGTCTTGTGATATTGTGATGTCATTAGATCCTGCTGTTGTTTTTTTTTTCCTCCTTTACAGGGGGTGCCTGAGGTTGATCTCCTCCTGTATTGCGACTGTCTCCCTCTGGGCCCTCTACTTCGCTGGGTTTCGTTTTCCTCCAGCCCTCCTGTTCCTCCATAGCTCCCCTCCATAACGCCAGCGTTTTCCTCTCCAGTCTCTCCCCCCACCTCCCCCTCATCCTCCCACTGTGAGCTGCCCTCCTCCGACCCCTGCAGCCACCTGTCTCCAGCTCCACATTCCTCTGTCTCTGCAGCCGCGTCCTCTGCTAATCCCTCGCTCCGACCCGGCTCCATCGCGTCTCTTCCCCGCACCTCTGGCTCCGCCCCCGGCACGCTCGTCGGCGCCATGTTCCTCTCCTCCATTCCCCTCATGTCCGCAGCGTCGCCGCCTCTCCCAGGCCCTTCACCGCCGCTGGCGCTCCTCAGCAGGTATCTATCCATAGCTGCAAATCTCCACTTTCAGGCTGGGTCCCTCCCGTCCCGGACTCCGATGCGGGGGGGCTGCTTTCTGACTGCTTTTCTCGGGGGGGGCAGGAGCTTCTCCTTTATGCCTCCACCGCGGCCAGGACCGGAACCGGAAGTCCTTTACTGTTTTACCAGCGGCCGGCTATTGTGAGCGATCAAATGATCGTTCAAAAAAGCCACCCGCCGGGTGATCAGCTGATCGTTCGGCGGCCGCCGAGAGACCTTGATTTCAATGATTAAACAGAAGAGCTGAGCATGCACAGTGGAAAAAAAGGATTCCGCCGCTCAAAAAACGTTACATGCTGTGTTCCTGCCGCCCGACGGTCAGTCGTTCCAAAACTGATCTGTCACGCGGCAGATACAACGCAAGGACATCAGTCGCAATCAGTCATCCATACAAGTCTATGAGGAAAAAACGGAATCTTGCAAAATATTTTGCAGGATACCGTATTTCTCAAGGCGATGAATTACAACTGATGCAAAACAGCGTAAATGTGAAAGCAGCCTTATTGGTGATGAGTGGCTTGAAACAAGGAATGCGACATTTGTAGCCCATGTCCTGGATATGTCTGTGTGTGGTGACTCTTGAAGAACTGACTCCAGCAACAGTCCACTCCTTGTGAATCTCCCCCAAATTTTTGAATGGCCTTTTCTTAACAATCCTATCAAGGCTGTGGTTATCCCAGTTGCTTGTGCACTTTTTTTCTACCAGACTTTTTTTCCTTTCACTCAACCTTCCATTAATATGCTTGGATACAGCACTCTACTAAAGAAGCTGACTGTTGATAATGACCTTTTGTGGCTTACCCTCCTGTGGTGTGTGTCAATGACTGCCTTCTAGACATCTGTGAAGTCAGCAGTCTTCCCCATGATTGTGTAGCCTAATGAACCAAACTAAGGGACCATTTTAAACACTTAAGAAGCCTTTGCAGGTGTTTTGTTGTAATTATTATTTTGAGATGACTTTTGGGGTTTCATTGGCTGTAAGCCATAATCATCAACATTAACAGATTTAAAATACTTGAAATAGATCACTGTGTGTAATGACTATATAACATATGTGTTTCCCTTTTTGTATTGAATTGCTAAAATAAATTAACTTTTTGACAATATTCTAATTCATTGAGATGCACCTGTATTTATTGGAGTTTATGGAAAGCACAGAGCAAAAGTGAGAAGCCACAGGGGACCAAGTACAAAAAGGTGGACAATGAGGGTGTTATACCTTATCTCTGCCCAGGAGAAACAACTAAAAAAAAAATAAGCTTGTTCCAGAGGAAAGGATTAACCCTCTTGCACACAAAAGGAAAAGTAGGATAACTGATAAAGGAATCCAGCTCACCCATGTCTGACCTCACCGCAACTCGGATACGGCCCTGCCACGGCCGCAGCAATGAGAAATGAAGGAAAACGATCCAGCTGAGTGACCTATGATTAAGGGCATTAAGCCAGAAACGCGTTAACCACGACTATGCCATGTCTGTACTGCACTGAATAAATCACCTGGTCACTCAGCTGGATCATTTTCCTTCATTTCTAGGATAACTGATAATACACTTTAGGCCTTATGCGCACACTGTGTTTTTACACGCAGTGTTACCCACGGTTTTGCTGCAGAAATTTCTTGAGAAGTTTGTAACCTTTTTGCAGACATTTCCCAGCAAAACCTATGGGGGAAAAAAAATAGCTGTGAGCACACTGCGTTTTTTTTCTCAAGAACATTCTTTCTGCAGAATTTCTTGAGAAAATTTCTTGAGAAAATTTGAATGTCACTTCTTTTCCGCAGGTACCTGCGGTATTTCACTCCATTCACTGTAATGTAATCGCGAAATACCGCAGGTAGCAAATGATGTGCGGTATACCCTCGGTATAGCCGCGGTTTACCTGCAGTAAATGTTCATCATTGCCTGCGTTTTGCAGTGAAGTGATGTCATTATGACAGGAAGAGGAAGTGGAGCAGAGAGTAACACACACACACACACACACATAGAATACACATACAAATCATACATACATATAAAAAAAAAAACTATGGGCTCCGCTGTATTTTTATCGTCCAGCCGAGGTAAACACACAGCGGTGACCCGGTATTCACAGGCTGGGGAGCGCGAGGGCCAGGATTAATGCCTCCTCCCGCAGCTAAGAATATCAGCCCGCAGCTGCCCCAGGACTGTCACATCTATTATGCGGCAGTCCCAGAGTGTCCCCAGCTCTTCCAGATTGCCGTGATGCGGTGGCAATCCAGGTAATAAGGAGTTAAATGGCAGCGGATCGCCGCCATTTAACTCCAGGCTTAATCATGGCAGCGTCTATGAGACAGTTGACATGATTAACTCGTAAGTAAAGTGAATAAACACACACAGAAAAATCCTTTATTTAAAATAAAATAACAAAAGATCCTCTTTCACCCCTTTATTACACCCCACAACACACAGCTGCGGCGTAATCCACGCAGGTCCCACGACGCTTGCATCCAGCCGCAACTGACACACTGTACTGAATGCAGCCTCGTAATGAGCCTGCAGAGGTAACCACAGGTAATTTCTCACGGTCGGTAATGTGAACACACTACCGCTCGGGAGAACTGCAGTGTCCTCACAGGGACTCTATCAATTGATAGATAATCGATAGATTGATTTGTCCTCTATCTACCCATCCATTATCTATCCATCCATCATCTATCCTCTATCCATCCATCCATTATCCAAGCATCTATTTTTTTTTCTTTTTTTTTTTCCCAACATGCTTTATTTATATATTATTGCAGTTACAGCAACAAGGACAGGGACGAACCTGCGGCAAAACCACATGCGTTTTTCCCGCGGTTTTGGTACGTTTTTTACCGCAGATGCGGTAATCTTTAACTCCCAGAAGTTTCTCAAGAAATGTTCTTGAGAAAAATCACTTTTCTAGTGCGCACATAGCCTTAGCACTTAACAGAGGTGGTTTTTGTTTTAGATGCAGCAATTGTAATTATTTGCTGCCCTTCTAGCTGCGCTTTGGCTTTTAATGCAGGTAGTGTCCACAATCTTAAACAACGTTCCTTGGGGAGGCAGGAGAAAAGCTTGTCCTCTGTTCCTGCACCAGTTCCGCTCAGGTTGCAGCTGCTCAATCACAGAATTCATCTTTCTGCTACAGTGCCCACTCCACCAATGATCAGACACACATGGGCACAGAACCAGAAAGTTTGAGGCTTCACTCTTTGTGCCAACTAAATGTCCTACTGTAATTAAGACTAATCCATAGGTAGATTTTTGGGACTTACCATTAAATTCGTTTTGTCGTAGCCTCCGTTATGGCGCATAGGAAGCCATGGGTTTATGCTGGTGCCACCAGGTGGCAGACAATAATCAATACATTTAAAGAAAAAAAAAAATTCTGCTCCTCCACGGAGGTGCTACACCCGACTGGGACCAACCGACTGAAAAAGGAGAAACAGAAAAACAAAAAAAAAACCAAACAACTGAGAATAACCCACAGCACATGGCCAACGTGATGCAAAAGAGAAAGGATGGGTGCTGTCCCCTCAAATGAATGCTTAAAGAGATTTTGCGGCCAATCCTAAAATCCTCTATTCTTGTGTGCTTCGGTGGAGGACATAGCTAACCAAGGGATGACAAAGAAGGGAATTTTGTTACTTACCGTAAATTCCTTTTCTTCTAGCTCCAATTGGGAGACCCAGACGATTGGGTGTATAGCTACTGCCTCCGGAGGCCACACAAAGCATTACACTAAAAAGTGTAAGGCCCCTCCCCTTCTGGCTATACACCCCCCGTGGGATCACGGGCTGCTCAGTTTTAGTGCTAAAGCAAGAAGGAGGAAAGCCAATAACTGGTTTAAACAAATTCAATCCGAAGTAACATCGGAGAACTGAAACCGTTCAACATGAACAACATGTGTACCCGAAAAAACCAAAAATCCCGAAGGAAACCGGGCGGGTGCTGGGTCTCCCAATTGGAGCTAGAAGAAAAGGAATTTACGGTAAGTAACAAAATTCCCTTCTTCTTCGGCGCTCCATTGGGAGACCCAGACGATTGGGACGTCCAAAAGCAGTCCCTGGGTGGGTAAAGTAATACCTCAAGTTAGAGCTGCAAAACAGCCCTCTCCTACGAGGAGGCAACCGCCGCCTGCAGGACTCTTCTACCTAGGCTGGCGTCCGCCGAAGCGTAGGTATGCACCTGATAATGTTTGGTGAAAGTGTGCAGACTCGACCAGGTAGCTGCCTGGCACACCTGTTGAGCCGTAGCCTGGTGTCGTAATGCCCAGGACGCACCCACGGCTCTGGTAGAATGGGCCTTCAGCCCTGATGGAACCGGAAGCCCAGCAGAACGGTAGGCTTCGAGAATTGGTTCCTTGATCCATCGAGCCAGGGTGGATTTGGAAGCCTGCGATCCTTTGCGCTTACCAGCGACAAGGACAAAGAGTGCATCCGAGCGGCGCAGGGGCGCCGTGCGGGAAATGTAGATTCTGAGTGCTCTCACGAGATCCAACAAATGCAAATCCTTTTCATACCGATGAACTGGATGAGGACAAAAGGAAGGTAAGGAGATATCCTGATTGAGATGAAAAGAGGATACCACCTTAGGGAGAAACTCCTGAATCGGGCGCAGTACTACCTTGTCCTGGTGAAAAACCAGGAAGGGAGCTTTGGATGACAGCGCTGCCAGCTCGGATACCCTTCGAAGAGACGTGACCGCTACCAGAAAGGCCACTTTCTGTGAGAGTCGAGAAAGTGAAACATCCTTCAGAGGCTCGAAGGGCGGCTTCTGGAGAGCAACTAGTACCCTGTTCAGATCCCATGGATCTAACGGCCGTTTGTACGGAGGGACGATGTGACAAACCCCCTGCAGGAACGTGCGTACCTGAGGAAGTCGTGCTAGACGCTTTTGAAAAAATACCGATAGCGCTGAGACTTGCCCTTTAAGGGAGCCGAGCGATAAGCCTTTTTCCAAACCAGATTGCAGGAAGGAAAGAAAAGTAGGCAATGCAAATGGCCAGGGGGACACTCCCTGTGCCGAGCACCAGGATAAGAAAATCTTCCACGTTCTGTGCTAGATCTTAGCAGACGTGGGCTTCCTAGCCTGTCTCATGGTGGCCACGACCCCTTGAGATAATCCTGAAGATGCTAGTATCCAGGACTCAATGGCCACACAGTCAGGTTCAGGGCCGTAGAATTCAGATGGAAAAACGGCCCTTGTGACAGTAAGTCTGGCCGGTCTGGTAGCGCCCACTGTTGGCCGACCGTGAGATGCCACAGATCCGGATACCACGACCTTCTCGGCCAGTCTGGGGCGACGAGCAGGACGCGGCGGCAATCGGACCTGATCTTGCGTAGCACTCTGGGCAAGAGTGCCAGAGGGGGAAACACATAGGGCAGTTGGAACTGCGACCAATCTTGCACTAAGGCGTCTGCCGCCAGAGCTCTGTGATCGCGAGACCGTGCCATGAAAGTTGGGACCTTGTTGTTGTGCCGGGACGCCATTAGGTCGACGTCCGGCCTTCCCCAGCGGCGACAGATTTCCTGAAACACGTCCGGGTGAAGGGACCATTCCCCTGCGTCCATACCCTGGCGACTGAGGAAGTCCGCTTCCCAGTTTTCTACGCCGGGGATGTGAACTGCGGATATGGTGGAGGCCGTGGCTTCCACCCACATCAGAATCCGCCGGACTTCCTGGAAGGCTTGCCGACTGCGTGTCCCGCCTTGGTGGTTGATGTATGCCACCGCTGTGGAGTTGTCCGACTGAATTCGGATCTGCTTTCCTTCCAGCCACTGCTGGAAGGCTTGTAGGGCAAGATACACTGCCCTGATTTCCAGAACATTGATCTGAAGGGTGGACTCCTGCTGAGTCCACGTACCCTGAGCCCTGTGGTGGAGAAAAACTGCTCCCCACCCTGACAGACTCGCGTCTGTCGTGACCACCGCCCAGGATGGGGGTAGGAAGGACCTTCCTTGTGATAATGAGGTGGGAAGAAGCCACCATTGAAGAGAGTCCTTGGCCGTCTGGGAAAGGGAGACTTTCCTGTCTAAGGACGTCGACTTCCCGTCCCATTGGCGGAGAATGTCCCATTGAAGTGGGCGCAGATGAAACTGCGCAAACGGGACTGCCTCCATTGCTGCCACCATCTTCCCCAGGAAGTGCATGAGGCGTCTTAAGGGGTGCGACTGGCCTTGAAGGAGAGAGTGCACCCCTGTCTGTAGTGAACGCTGCTTGTCCATCAGAAGCTTCACTGTCGCTGAGAGAGTATGAAACTCCATGCCAAGATATGTTAGTGATTGGGTCGGTGACAGATTTGACTTTGAAAAGTTGATGATCCACCCGAAAGTCTGGAGAGTCTCCAGCGCAACGTTCAGGCTGTGTTGGCATGCCTCTTGAGAGGGTGCCTTGACAAGTAGATCGTCCAAGTAAGGGATCACCGAGTGTCCCTGAGAGTGCAAGACTGCTACCACTGCTGCCATGACCTTGGTGAAAACCCGTGGGGCTGTCGCCAGACCAAATGGCAGGGCTACGAACTGAAGGTGTTCGTCTCCTATAACGAAGCGTAGAAAACGCTGGTGCTCTGGAGCAATCGGCACGTGGAGATAAGCATCTTTGATGTCTATTGATGCTAGGAAATCTCCTTGAGACATCGAGGCAATGACGGAGCGGAGGGATTCCATCCGGAACCGCCTGGTTTTCACGTGCTTGTTGAGCAGTTTTAGGTCCAGAACAGGACGGAAAGAGCCGTCCTTTTTTGGCACCACAAACAGATTGGAGTAAAAACCTTGACATCGTTCCTGAAGAGGAACAGGGATCACCACTCCTTCTGCCCTTAGAGAGCACACCGCCTGCAGAAGAGCATCGGCTCGGTCGGGATGTGGGGAAGTTCTGAAGAACCGAGGCGGAGGACGAGAACTGAACTCTATCCGGTACCCGTGAGACAAAATGTCTGTTAACCACCGGTCTTTGACCTGTGGCAGCCAGATGCCGCAAAAGCGGGAGAGCCTGCCACCGACCGAGGATGCGGAGAGAGGAGGCCGAAAGTCATGAGGCAGCCGGCTTGGAAGCGGTTCCTCCGGCTGCTTTCTTTGGGCGTGAGTGAGTCCGCCAGGAATCTGAGCTCCTCTGCTCCTTCTGAGTCCTTTTGGACGAGGAGAATTGGGCCCTGCCCGAACCTCGAAAGGACCGAAACCTCGACTGTCCCCTCCACTGTTGAGGTTTGCTTGATCTGGGCTGGGGTAAGGAAGAGTCCTTACCCTTGGACTGTTTAATGATTTCCGCCAATTGCTCACCAAACAGTCTGTCTTGAAATAATGGCAAACTGGTTAAGCATTTTTTGGAAGCAGAATCTGCTTTCCATTCCTTTAACCATAAGGCTCTGCGTAAAACCACAGAGTTGGCGGACGCCATTGACGTACGGCTGGTAGAGTCCAAGACCGCATTGATAGCGTAAGTCGCAAACGCAGACATTTGCGAGGTCAAGGACGCCACTTGCGGCACTGATGGACGTATGACAGAGTCCACCTGCGCCAGACCAGCCGAAATAGCTTGGAGTGCCCACACGGCTGCGAATGCTGGAGCAAACGACACGCCGATAGCTTCATAGACAGATTTCAACCAAAGGTCCATCTGTCTGTCATTGGCATCTTTAAGTGAAGCCCCATCTTCCACTGCAACTATGGATCTAGCCGCAAGCCTGGAGATTGGGGGGTCCACCTTTGGACACTGGGTCCAGCGTTTGACCACGTCAGGGGGAAAGGGATAACGTGTATCCTTAAGACGTTTGGAGAAACGCTTATCTGGATAAGCATGGTGTTTCTGGACTGCTTCTCTGAAGTCAGCGTGGTCCAGGAAAGTGCTCAATTTCCGTTTGGGATACCTGAAATGGAATTTCTCCTGCTGTGCTGCTGCCTCCTCCGCTGGAGGAGAAATATCCAGCAGTCTATTGATGGCCGCTATAAGATCATTCACCATGGCGTCACCATCAGGGGTATCCAGGTTGAGAGCAGTCTCAGGATTAGACTCCTGATCACCTAGCTCTGTCTCATCATACAGAGAATCCTCTCGCTGAGACCCTGACCAGCGTGATGACGCCGAGGGTCTCTCCCAGCGAGCTCGCTTAGGCTGCCTGGGACTGTCGTCCGAGTCAGAGCCTTCAGCCTGTGATGCCTGGGACCCCCTTGGAGCACGGATTAGTTCCAACTGAGGGGGACCGGGGAACATTGAATCAGCAGTGCCCATGGTCTGTGTGACCGGCCTGGACTGCAAAGTTTCTAGAATTTTTGTCATAGTCACAGACATTTTATCAGCAAAAACTGCAAACTCTGTCCCCGTCACCGGGGCAGGGTTCACAGGCGTCTCTGCCTGGGCCACTACTAGCATAGACTCCGGCTGACGAAGTGGCACAGGGACCGAACATTGCACACAATGGGGGTCAGTGGAACCTGCCGGTAGATCAGCCCCACATGCGGTACAGGCAGCATATGAAGCCCGTGCCTTGGCACCCTTGCTTTTTGCGGATGACATGCTGTTGTCTCCTCAGAGCAATATAGGGGTATAAGCCAAGAAGCGACCGTACAGTGCAATATATAGGTACAGACAAAAGTACACAAAACAACACTGTGGCACTAGTGGGGTCAGCACCTAGGTGCTGCTTACCGCCCGCTTAACAGCGGGTGTGTGGTCGCCAGAATCCCCTGTCTGGGTCTCCCAGGGCTATGTCCGTTCTCCAGCTCAGACTGCGTGCAGGAATGGCTGCCGGCGTCCTGTGAAGAGGGGCGGGCCGTGGGCGTGCTGCAGACAAAGAGCGGGAAACTGGCGTCCCACTGTGCCCAGTGAGAGGGCTGGAGTATGTAAATAAGACTCCAGCCCTCGGCGCTGCCTATTGTACAGCGTCTCTCCCCTTCCCTGACTGACAGGGCTGGGGGCGGGAACGAAACGTAACTAGGCCGCAGAAGCCGGGGACTAGATTTATCAGCGCTGCCGTCGTAAAAGCACGGTCGGCGCGAAGTCCCCGGCGCACCACAAGTCTCAGCCGCGCCGCAGTCTCCATGGCGGCCGGCGCGGTAGTTCCCCACACATAAACTCACTCAGCTAAGCTGCAGTGAGTATAACCCAAGCGCGCAGCGCTACTGTCCCCGGCGCACTAGAACACCCAGCAACGCTGGAGTGTGTCTGTGCCTGTCTGTACGGGGACACAGAGTACCTGAATGTTGCAGGGCCTTGTCCCTGACGGTACCCAGCTCCGTATCCAGCAGGATCTCCGGGTCTGTGGATGGAGCCCGGCCTCAGAGTCTGGAGGCCGGTAAGATCCCACTTCACCAGAGCCCTCAGGGGGATGGGGAAGGAAAACAGCATGTGGGCTCCAGCCTCCGTACCCGCAATGGGTACCTCAACCTTAACAAACACCGCCAACAAGAGTGGGGTGAGAAGGGAGCATGCTGGGGGCCCTTTAGCATGGGCCCTCTTTTCTTCCATCCGATATAGTCAGCAGCTACTGCTGACTAAACAGTGGAGCTATGCGTGGATGTCTGACCTCCTTCGCACAAAGCTTGAAAACTGAGCAGCCCGTGATCCCACGGGGGGTGTATAGCCAGAAGGGGAGGGGCCTTACACTTTTTAGTGTAATGCTTTGTGTGGCCTCCGGAGGCAGTAGCTATACACCCAATCGTCTGGGTCTCCCAATGGAGCGCCGAAGAAAAGCAGTGGTAAAATCCCCAAAAAAGGCAAATCTCTCAGTCAGTTGTCTGACTGACCGCCATCTGCAAACATTTTTTTGCCCAGGTTCGCATCTGCTGAGGTAAAAGTATGGACGAAGGACCAGCCAGTATTCTTGAAAAGAAGCAGAACATAAACCTGATTATGAACAGACCAGGAGGACCCCACCACCTAGGTGGCGTGAGCCTTAACCCTCTGCAGGGGAACGGTGTCCTTGACCGGTATGTTTCCAAAACAGCACAACAAATCCAGAGAACAATGGTGGCCGAGAAGCAGAGACATCCACAAGGTCTTTCCCGAAATACAAATTAGAATCTGAACATCTGAATAAAGTGATCAACAAATCATGATGTACAGCCATGTACAATGATAAAAATTGTATAAGGATTGCTCTGCAATCTGTGAGGAAGAATGAAGAAAGGAGGATTTCCTCATTAAAGGTGGAAAGGAGAAACCACCTTTGAAAGAAAGAGGGTACCGAACGAAAACCAGTTGGAAAAATTAAAGGACAAGGAATGAAGAGTGACAGGACAGAGTGGCCAGTCAAGATACTTGCCTAATAGAAGTGAAGCAACAATAGAAAAGCCACATTCAGAAGAAAGCAGAGAAATGTCCTGGATTGATTCAAAGGGAGAACACCAAGGCGTAAAGCAACAAGTTGATATCTCAGTGATCCAAGGGGAGTCTATAAAGAGGAACCACGTGAGCCACGTCCTGAAGGATCTAATTTGATGCTTGCAAGCTAAAGTTCTTCTGAAAAAAGGATAGCCAGACGAAACTTGGCCCTTCAGGGAACAGACTAGTGCACTGACTGTAAAAAGGCAAGGAGAGCCAGGAGAAACACAAGCAATCTTGTTTAATTCACATCAGTGAAAAAATCCTTCCAAGTATGATGGTAGATAACAGTCAAAAAGGGTTTCTATGACTTGATCATGGTCTTCACAATATTTATCAGAAAAGACTGAACATTTTAAAACAGCCAAGCTGTTAAATTGAGGGACTGAATTCAGGTGGAAGAGAAGACCCTAGGAAAATAGATCTAGTCAAATTGGAAGTCTTCTTGGAACATCTACTAGGAGGTTAACGATTTCTGCATTCCAGGATTTTCTGGACCAATACAGATCCACAAGGATGACCGGGATTCCATCTGACTTTACAATGGGGGTGTGTGTGGGGGGGTTTCATGAGATCTGGATATGAACTGAGGAACTTTGTGGTTCCATCTACATGCCATCTTGTCTAAGTCTGGAGAGTATGTGGACCGTAGATTCCCTCCCTGCTTGATGTACACCATGGCGCGGTTGTCAAATTGGATTCAAACAGGGAGACCTGAAAATGGATCCTGGCAATGGACAGACAAAAGTCTCAGAGCTTCAGGATGTTGATCACAAGTAGAGTTGTGGTTCTTCACTCGTTCCTGCACAGTATGCTTTCAGAAAACAACTCCCCAATCAAGTAGGCTCACATAAGTCATCACAAGCCGCTAGTGAATCAGAATAAAAGAGCATCCAAGACTAACTAGGGGGGGGGAGTACTTATCCTAAACAAAAGATAAGGGGGAGCTACAGGGTCTAGCTATGGACCTGAGCTAAGGAAATCCCCTTGATGGCTGCTAACATTTTGCCCAGGACACATACATAGAAGTGGAAATGGGGGAGAGAAAGGATGCTGGATTGAAGAGCAGACATCTTGTCCTCCTGAAGTAAACGTTTATATTAGACCGTATCGAACTGCATCCCTAGAAAGACGACAGTGAGAAGGAATTAGAAAGGACTGATTCATTGGTAAGTCATTCAAAGCAATAAAGTGTGTCAAGAGTAATCTTGAGTAATCTGCAGATTCTTGAGGTTCTCAGAGTAAGAGAGGAAGCTTTTGAAGACGGTCATCCAGATAAGTGATAACTACGATCCCAAACAAGCAAGGGACGTATGACATAGACCATGACCTTTGTATACATCCTGGTAGACATGGCCAGCCCAAAGGAGAGAGCCACAAGCTGGAAATAAGGCTGATTAACTCCAAAACTAAAGAACTTCTGGTGTCCACCGAGAATAGGAATTCCCCAAGTTCCATGGAAGCCATGACAGGATGTAGAGACTTCTTCCTGAAGTGGGGTTGTCACATCAGATTCTTTAATAATTTTAGGTCCAGAATGGACTGGACCAAACAGTCACTCCCAAGGTTGACAAAGCCCATGAAGCGCTCTTTTACAAGAGTTAGGAAAGTAACACCTTATTTTTAAATCAGATTTTTTTTATGAAATCATTAGGGATCAATACAGAGAGCAACAGTAACACCTTATTAGAGGGAGCAAATGGCCTGGGGAATAGAGAGAAAAAAAAAATATTGAGAGTGTTTTTGGAGGAAAGAAGAAAACGATCATACTGAAGGGCTCTGAATTCTTTCTTGTAGCCGAAGAAAACAATTCTAACTAGCGTTGTTTATTACAAAAAGCCACACTCCTGGAAACGACAATCGTTGCCTCCCTGAAGATTCTCTAGCAGAAGAACCAAGTGTTGCTGAGGAAAACATGTTTCCACCATTTCTGGACGGCTCATCCGACTCCCTACCGGATTGATAAGAAGCAGCTATTTTGAAGGATGGCCTCGTATCCTGAGGTGCGGTAAAGCCTCTCTTTTGGAATTGGAAAAAAGCTGATTGGAAAAAAAAAAAAAAAAAAAAAAAGAGTACAAAATGGATGTGGCTTTTGCTTGAAAATGGGCATCTATCTGCCCTGTGGGTGATGGGTGCTCACCGGTAACATCCAAAATGATCTTGTCCAACTTGGTCCATGTTTTGCATTAGTTTGCTTTGTGTAATGTGTCAAGCTTTTGTGGGTAGGCAGGAGAAAAAAAAACGCAAGGACCGTCTGCACCAGTACCTGAATACCAAGAGTGTCAGTAATGGGGCCTGTCATCCAGATAGAAAAGGTTTCTGTGTGCACAATTACATACTGTGCTCTCCACCTTGTCTAGATGACAGAAAACCCATTCCGATCTGTTTTTCTAAACTAAGTAGTGAAGAGATTAGCAAAAAGAAACAAAAAAAAACAACACACAACAGGTAGAGACCGGTCTGGAGCGCCAGGCTTTTGGCTGAGTAGCTTGGTGCCAGTATGTGGGTGTAGCCCTCTGCTAAAGAGTAGCTTGGTGCCAGCAGGCGGGTGTAGCCCACTGAATAGGAGCTTGGTGCCGATAGGAGTGTTTGGCACACGTAGCCAGGGTAAATATCGGGTAACTAAGCAAAGCGCTTTGCTTCGTAACCCGATGTGTACCCTGGTTATGTGTGCAGGGAGCCAGCGCTAAGCGGTGCACACTGGTAACCAGGGTAAATATCGGGTAACCAAGCAAAGCGCTTTGCTTAGTTTTCCGATATTTACCCTGGTTACCAAGCGCAGAGTCGCTGGTGGCTGGTGAGATCTACCTGATTGACAGCTTACCAGCGACCATGTAGCGACGCACCAGCGATCCTGACCAGGTCATATCATGGTCGGAATCGCTGGTACGTCGTTTAGTGAGACGGTACCCTTAGCTATGTTAGTCAGAGGGGTACTGTTAGGCTCTGTGCCAACTTTGCGTATTTGAGTGCAGTTACACTGCGCATTGCACTGGAGCGTAACTGCATGCGTCCTGCGTCCCCAGCACAATCTAATGAAAATTGTGCATAATCCATGTGCACATTGCGTTCTAGAATGCAGCGATTTGCATGCTGCCAAATCGCTGCGTTCTAAAAAGCAACATGTCACTTATTCTGTGCGCTTTGGATGCAGGTCCCGCTCTGTCTATGGTGGGGGCTGCATCCAGAGCACATGAAATTGACTTTTTCACTGCATTCATTATGCGTGTTTCTGCAGCGATTTGAAGGGCACATGTGCTGTTCAAATCGCAGCAGAAATTTCTGCAGGGACACTTATTCTGTGATTGCCTGCATGAGGACAAGCAGGGGATTAGCATGGCTGACAAGGGTAGCTTTCAGATATCTGCAACCCATCCCAAATAATATAAGCCTAAGTGATGGCTTAACTGTTAATGCCTACAGTGCTGGCCAAAAGTATTGGCACCCCTGCAATTCTGTCATATAATACTGTTTCTTCTTGAAAATGATTGCAATCACAAATTCTTTGGTATTATCTTCATTTATTTTGCTTGCAATGAAAAAACACAAAAGAGAATGAAACAAAAATCAAATCATTGATCATTTCACACAAAAACCAAAAATGGGCCAGACAAAAGTATTGGCACCCTTAGCCTAATACTTGGTTGCACAACCTTTAGCCAAAATAACTGCGAACAACCGCTTCCGGTAACCATCAATGAGTTTCTTACAATGCTCTGCTGGAATTTTAGACCATTCTTCTTTGGCAAACTGCTCCAGGTCCCTGACATTTGAAGGTCACCTTCTCCAAACTGCCATTTTGAGATCTCTCCACAGGTGTTCTATGGGGTTCAGGTCTGGACTCATTGCTGGCCATTTTAGTAGTCTCCAGTGCTTTCTATCAAACCATTTTCTAGTGCTTTTTGAAGTGTGTTTTGGGTCATTGTCCTGCTGGAAGACCCATGACCTTTGAGGGAGACCCAGCTTTCTCACACTGTGCCCTACATTATGCTGCAAAATTTGTTGGTAGTCTTCAGACTTCATAATGCCATGCACACTGTCAAGCAGTCCAGTGCCAGAGGCAGCAAAGCACTCCCAAAACATCAGGGAACCTCTGCCATGTTTGACTGTAGGGACAGTGTTCTTTTCTTTGAATGCCTTTTTTTGTCCTGTAAACTATGTTGATGGCTTTTCCCAAAAAGCTCTACTTTTGTCTCATCTGCCCAGAGAACATTCTTCCAAAACGTTTTAGGCTTTCTCAGGTAAGTTTTGGCAAACTCCAGCCTGGCTTTTTTATGTCTCGGGGTAAGAAGTGGGGTCTTCCTGGGTATCCTACCATACAGTCCCTTTTCATTCAGACACCGACGGATAGTACGGGTTGACACTGTTGTACCCTCGGACTGCAGGGCAGCTTGAACTTGTTTGGATGTTAGTCGAGGTTCTTGATCCACCATCCGCACAATCTTGCGTTGAAATCTCTCGTCGATTTTTCTTTTCCTTCCACATCTAGAGAGGTTAGCCACAGTGCCATGGGCTTTACACTTCTTGATGACACTGCACACCGTAGACACAGGAACTTTCAGGTCTTTGGAGATGGACTTGTAGACTTGAGATTGCTCATGCTTCCTCAATTTGGATTCTCAAGTCCTCAGACAGTTCTTTGGTCTTTCTTTTCTCCATGCTCAATGTGGTACACACAAGGACACAGGACAGAGGTTGAGTTAACTTTAATCCATGTCAACTGGCTGCAAGTGTGATTTAGTTATTGCCAACACCTGTTAGGTGCCACAGGTAAGTTACAGGTGCTGTTAATTACACAAATTAGAGAAGCATCACATGATTTTTCAAACAGTGCCAATACTTTTGTCCACCCCCGTTTTATGTTTGGTGTGGAATTATATCCAATTTGGCTTTATGACTTTTTTTTTTTTTCATTGAAGACAAATTAAATGAAGTTAATAATACCAAAGAATTTGTGATTGCAATTATTTTCAGGAAGAAACTGAGTATTATCTGACAGAATTACAGGGGTGCTAATACTTTTGGCCAGCACTGTATGAGAGGCCAGTACAACTACACCAATTTTCCAGGAGAATGGCTATTTATAATTGATGGTAGTCATATTAACCCCTTTACGACCGCCGATACGCCTTTTAACGGCGGCATATTAGGGTACTTTTTCCGATCCGCCGCTTTTTAACGGCGGTCGGAAAAAAGGGTCTAGCGCCCCCCAGAGTCGGAAAATTTCCGGGGTCTCAGCTGCCGGGGGTAGCTGAGACCCTGGAGATTACGGTTCAGGCCGGTTTTTTCATTTAAAGGTACGGTGATCGCCGTTATTAACCGAATAACGGCAAGCATGTACCTGCAAAATGAAATGCCGGTTTTTAATGCATTTTAATGGTTTCTCTCACATTTGACGTGATCTAACAGTCAAATGTGAGAGAACGATCCTTGTCCGGTCCCTCTCGGTCCCCCCCCGGTACCTGGGTCTCGTTACCGAGTTCCCACGGCATTCCCCCGGCCCCCCTCCTTCTCGTGTCCGTGTAAAATGGCGAGCGCATGCGCAGTTCGACCGCCAAAGTCTGCCGCTTTCCACCTAGCAACGTCAGGAATTAATTTCATTGGTTCCTGACAGTTGAACACTGTGTTAGACCCTATCACAGTGATCAAATACCCCAAATATTTTGGAAATGGCAGCATTTGGGTCTGCCTCCCTCTTCTCTCCCTTGTAGTTGATCTGGGAGAGAAGAGAGAGAGACTACATTTGCTGCCTTTTCTGTCAGAAAAAAAAACACCAATTTTTATTATAAATCAGTCATCCTCATCCCCAATATCCTCACCCAAAATATCCCCCCCCCAAATATCCTCATCACCTCCGTCAGAATCCCCCCTTAGTTAGAATTTTTATTTTAGATTTTTTTTTTCTTATATCAGGGTTAGCATCAGGGTTAGATCAGGGTTAGGATCAGGGTTAGGATCAGGGTTAGGATCAGGGTTAGGATCAGGGTTAGGATCAGGGTTAGAATCAGGGTTAGGGTTAAAAAAATCTAAAAAAAAAATTTTCAAAAAATTTAAAAAAAAAAAAATTTGTAGTATTTTTTTTTCTTTTTTTTGCTAGGCAGTGAAAAATACTGTAATGGCGCGGAGAACATTTACCGCCGAGCAGGCATACATGCTTCTTGCCTCCGGCAGTTCAGGTTCGGATACAGAGTCTGCCTCTGAAATCGAGCGATTTTCGGATGGTGACGACTCGGCTTCCTCCTCGGGATCCGACAGCCCGATGGTAGCGGAGTCGGTCGTCACTGCTGAAACGTCAGAGGCAGGTCCAAGTAGTGCCCTTCCCCGGCCACTATGGTATCCTGACCCGTCCTTCTCCCCTCAAATTCCTCCATTTGTAGCAACCCCCGGTATAAATGTAAATGTCACAAATTTTACCCCATTAGATTTTTTCCAAATTTATGTTACCCCAGAAGTCCTCCAATTATTTGTCCACCAAACCAATTTATATGCCCGTCAATATATATCCCAACATCCTACCTCCATCCATTCCCGCTCCTGGATCCCCACAAATGTCCCGGAACTTAAAAAATTTTTGGGCATAACTTTTAACATGGGGTTAGTGAAAAAATCTACACTCCGCTCGTACTGGGCAACAAAAACAGTGCACAGCACCCCTGTGTTTGCAGCCATCATGACCCGATCCCGATATGAGACCCTTTTGCGATTCCTGCACTTTAACGATAATTCCCAAGCCCTCCAAAGAAATGACCCAAACTATGACCGACTTTATAAATTGAGACCCCTAATATCCCTTCTAAAAACTACCTTCCTAAATTCGTATACCCCTGACAAAAATGTTTCTATAGACGAGTCCCTTATGAGCTATAAGGGCCGTCTGTCTTTCCGCCAATTTATCCCCTCCAAGCGTGCCAAATATGGTATAAAATTATACAAAATGTGCGAAAGCACAACCGGTTACACGTGTACCTTTCTCATTTACGAAGGGAGGGATCGCCAAATCAACCCCCCAAACTGCCCCCAGGCAATTGGCATCCCTGGCAAAATTGTTTGGGAGCTAATGACCCCCTTCCTTGAGAAAGGCTATCACGTGTATACCGATAATTACTATACCAGTGTCCCCCTTTCTAAATCCCTCCACGCTGCAAACACAGGGGCCTGTGGAACAATCAGAAAAAACAGAGTTGGTCTACCCCCACAGTTGGTGTCTAAACGTCTGGAGAAGGGTGCGTCCTCCTCAATGGCAAGTGACCATCTTCTTGCCATAAAATGGAGAGACCGCAAGGATGTTTTCATGCTCACCACATTGCATGCGGACACCACTGTGACGGTCAGGGACAGGGGCGCCACCAATGACAAACAGAAGCCGCTGTGTCGCAGACTACAATAAGTTCATGGGAGGTGTAGATTTGTCTGACCAGGTGCTTCAGCCTTATCTAGTGAAGCGGAAAACCAAAACCTGGTATAAAAAGGTAGCAATCTATCTCCTACAGGTTGCTACCTATAATAGCTTCATCCTCTATAAAAAATCTCAAGGACCGCTCTCTTTCCTCCTATACCAGGAGAAAATTATTGAGAGCCTCCTCTTTAACTCGGAGGCACAGGAGGAAGCCTTCGAGTCAGAGGATGTCCGGAGACTTTCCGAGCGTCATTTCATTCGCCCCATCCCTTCCACTCCCACCCAAAGGTATCCCCAAAAAAGATGCCGTGTTTGTAGAAAGCACGGCACAAGGAGCGATTCCCGGTACTACTGCCCCATGTGCCCCTCCCAACCAGGCCTTTGCATCTCCCCCTGTTTTGAAACCTACCATACATCCCTCAATTATTAATTGGCATAAATAAATTACACCAAACTGTGTGGTAGCAGCTTTTTTTTAATTTTGAAAATACTTTACTTTTATATTTCTGTTCAGTAATTTTTTTTTCTTGGACTAGTAATAAAGAGAAAATTTTCAGCAGTAAAACACATTTTATCCCATTTCACAATTAATTCCAGGACTTTATCATCACATCCCAAACAATTATTCAGACAAAACCCAGTCCACATGCCCACGTCTTTAGACTCCAAAGTGTGGACTCCACTAATGTTCTCAAAGTCTCATCATTTGACAACTTTCCAGGACTTCATTACTCAAACATTTTTTTTACCAATTATTTTAGTTTGACTCATATTACCACTAGGTCTTACTACACAAAACTTTTCTTTGCATTTATCTTGGTATTATGGGCATGATCATTTTATTGGAGGATCCCCTAACAATGATGCTGTGCCATATTCAAACACTATGGGCTTTACTGCAGGGTTCTTGCCGAACCACCTGCATCGAACAATACTTTCAGAATTCTGTAACGAATTGGTCGTTTTGTGCACATAGCGGTTCCTACCTTGGCGGGCAGGAGCCTGTTATGATGTACCATGTCGCTTGGCACATTTGTCCCTCATATAGGGATTGATGGAGCTAAGAAGACATTGTACGACCAGTTATTTGGAAGATAAAGCTGTCCTTCCGGCCCTGCTGGTGTTCTGTCATCTTTGGCACACTCAGGTTTGCCACATAGTGGCTGCCAACTCCTCCACATTTGAACATTTTGCCCTTCCGTCCAATAAAGTTTATTCTTCCTTCTACAACTGTTTTGTTAGCAAGACCAAGTCCAGTAAATGTGTTTTTAGGGGCATGCCGCCCTTTGTGAGTAATAATTCCTGGAAGGATTTTGAGAATATATTCCATGGTGCCCACAATCTGTTTCTGCCAAATTTGCTTTCAAAAATTCAAATATTGCTCCTTTCGTTCCAAGCTCTACCATTTGCCCGTACAGAGGTTTCTCGCCACATGTGGGGTATCGGCGCGCTCATAAGAAAGTGGGTAACAAAGTGTGAGCTCCAATTTTTGGAGCTACCTCTTGAAAAAGTGAGAAAATTGATGCTAAAGCAACATTTTTGCTAAAAAAATGAAAATTTTCAATATGACAACCTAATGTTATCAAATTCTGTGAAGTACCTGTCAGTCCAAAATGCTCACTATACCCCTAGATAGAAGCCTTAAGGGGTCTAGTTTCCAAAATGGAGTCACTTGAGGGGGGTTTCTGCTGTTTAGGTACCTTAGGGGACCTGTAAATGTAACATGGTGCCCGCAATCTGTTTCTGCCAAATTTGCTTTCAAAAATTCAAATATTGCTCCTTTCATTCCAAGCTCTACCATTTGCCCGTACAGAGGTTTCTCGCCACATGTGGGGTATCGGCGCGCTCATAAGAAAGTGGGTAACAAAGTGTGAGCTCCAATTTTTGGAGCTACCTCTTGAAAAAGTGAGAAAATTGATGCTAAAGCAACATTTTGGGGTAAAATGTTATTTTTTTTTTTTTTCATTCCACATTACTTTAGTTCATGTGAGGCACCTGAAGGGTTAATAAACTTCTTTGATGTGGTTTTGAGTACCTTGAGGGGTGCAGATTTTAGAATGGGGTCACTTTTGGGTATTTTCTGTCACCTAGGACTCTCAAAGTCACTTCAAATGTGATGTGGTCCCTAAAAAAATGGTTTTGTAAATTTTCTTGAAAAAATGGGAAATTGCTGATGAACTTTGACCCCTTATAACTTCCTAACCCCCAAAAATTTTGTTTCAAAAATTGTGATGATGTAAAGTAGACATGTGGGAAATGTTGTTTATTAACTATTTTGTGTGACATAACTCTCTGGTTTATGGGCATAAAAATTAAAAGTTTGAAAATTGCAAAATTTTAATTTTTTTTGTCAAATTTCATATTTTTTCACAAAAAAAAAAAAAAAATATCATCCTAAATTTACCTCTAACATGAAGCCCAATATGTCACGAAAAAACAATCTCAGAATCACCGGGATCCATTGAAGCGTTCCAGAGTTATAGCCTTATAAAGGGACACTGGTCAAAATTGCAAAAAGTGGCCTGGTCATTAAGTACAAAACTGGCTTCGTCCTTAAGGGGTTAAAGAAGCTCATTCCACCCCCACAAAAATAATGAAATACTTAATTATTCCCCCTGTTTTCTAAGCCAATCATTTCTCAGTTAAATATTATCCTATGCTCACACAGTGACTCAATGTTAATCGCTGGAAACAGTGCTATTAATGGAAAGAGAAAACTCCCCATCCTGTCCTCTCTCCACCCACAAGAACAAAAATCCTTTGACATTTTGCCTGCATTTATCTGAAATGACATTTCCTTGGAATTTCTGCCTAATGTGATATCAGCTGTCATGATATTTTTGCCCATGATCGCAGGACACAGTCCAGGTCACGTCATGTCCCTGTAAGGCTACTTTCACACATCCGGTTTGAGCCGTGCGGCTCAATCCGGCTGTGAAACCTATGCAACGGATGCGGCGAAAACACCGCATCCTTTGCATAAGTTTTTACATGCAGCCGGTCCGTTTTTTTCCGGTTGCGGCATGCTACTGAGCATGCGCAGTGGAAGAAACCGCATGCGGCGGCCGGATGCGTTTTTTTCCGCATTGCGCCACATCCGGCGTCCATAGGCATGCATTGAAAAATGCGCCGCGGCGCGATGCGGTTTTTTTGCCGGAGCAAAAAACGTTGCAGGCAACGTTCCATCCGGCCGCGGCATCGGCTAAATCTGCCGCATGCGGCAAAAACCGGACCGAACGCAAGCCCATGCGGCACAATACGGCACTAATGTAAGTTTATGCAAAAAAACCCGCAATCAGCGGCAAAAAAAAACGGTTGCGGTTTTTCTGCAGAGCGCCGTATTGTGCCGCAGAGCAAAAACCGGATGTGTGAAAGTAGCCTAAATGTCAGCTTCGGACAAAAGCTCGGATGGGCAGATCAGACCATCCTGGCAGGTATCACCTCATATTCCCTTTTGCCAAGAAGGCTTCTCCCAAAAGACCACATGGACCGGGACTGGTGAAGAGGATATTATCCAACTATGACTCCAAGATATGAGGCATGCAAAAACAACCAAATATCTTCAAAAGGAATGCCACCAAGAATACCTTAGCAGTATAGGAAAGCAAAGCAGACGGAAATGGGAAAAAAGGCTTCTAAGATCCTTGGATTGCTACTTTATTTTTCTATCTGAAAATTCCCGAATGGCTTCTCTTCAATTGGATCATGTGACTTTATGGTAACCCTTTGGGAATAACAGTTCTCTCGTGGGGGTCACCAGAAGTTCCTGTAGGAGGATACTGCAAGGAGTGTACCACACATACACTATTCCTAGAGACAAATCTCATCAGTTATTGATCATGTCTAGACTGCACCTGTTAGCTGTAAAGAAGCCGGCAGTACAGCCGTCCTGACTGTATGCCTTATTAATAGTGAAAGTACAGAGCACGGTAGTGCTCGCTCACCAACGGGTAGTTGGTTGCTTGGAAGGGTGCAACTAGAGTACAGAGTATAATGAGGGACTCGAGCATTTTTCCAGGAAACCTTCTAGAAAAATGCCAATGTCCCCCATTATACTCGAGTACTCAAGTTGCACCCATCTGAGCAACCAACTACCTGTTAATAGTAGAGCACGGTAGTCCTCGCTCCTCACTACTTATTAACTATATTAGAAGACTACAAAACACAATGGTTTGAGTATGATATTCAGACCAAATGAAGCTAAAGAAAATCAGAATATTTAATTTAGAAAGTACTAATTTTTATTCAAAATTCTTGATATATAAATATATGCATAAAATTACATGTAGAGTTCCACAATATAACAACCAGGGAGATGGGGATAAGCGAAAACAAGGTTAAGTGACAGTGACAGAATACTAGCACTATACAAAAAAAAAGTACCCCCCCCCCGAAGAAGTGGCGAAACTTACGTTGGGGTAACTGGACATGAACTTGGCCTATAGTAAGTATTTGCCCCTTCTATGTGTCTGTTTATTTGGTCACCTTGGCTGGGCTGGTTCGCCCTAAATAGGGAGTACCATGAGACCTGCATGCCTTATTATTTAAAAAGTGTTTATATAAGTCAGTGATTTTTTGCACAGCACTGGGCACTTTAACTTTATTGTAATATAGGATTGTGATTTATACGGTATACTAATGTGAATGTTGCATATTATAGTGCTTCTAATAGTAGGTACTGAGCTGCTATTGGATCTAAGCATATATATTTGGACTAATATTAGTGTAGTAAAACAGCACAGAGCACTTTATATGTATCCATCTATATTTATATTCATATACTTACTTATACATCAACTGTGATCTAAACCTTGATTTACTTAGTATCAAATTTTATGCCTGGTACTTTTTTGTATAGTGCTAGTATTATGTCACTGTAATTTTAACCTTGTTTTGGCTTATCCCCATTTCCCTGGTTCTTTATTTTATCTTTTTTTATATAGCGCTAACATATTCCGCAGCGCTTTACATAACATCAGGAACACTGTCCCCATTGGGGCTCACAATCTAAAGTCCCTATCTGTATGGTCTTTGGAGTGTGGGAAGAAACCGGAGTACCTGGAGGAAACCCACACAAAACACAGGGAGAACATACAAACTCCTTGCAGATGGTGTCCTTGGTGGGATTTGAACCCAGGACCCCAGCGCTGCAAGACTGCACTGCTAACCACTGAGCCACCATACAGTGCTAACCACTGAGCCACCGTAATTTTATGCATTGATTTTTATATCATGAATTTTGATTAAAAATTAATACTTTTTAAATTAAATATTCTGATTTCTTTAGCTTCATTTGGTCTGAATATCATACTTAGACCATTATGTGTATTGCAGTTATGTGGAAGCGTCACCACTTTTTGGGGAAATAAAATACATTTAGGCATATTGTGATTGATATACTTGGAGACTATATACATAAGGGTACATCACCACACCACCTTCCCCGCAGGCAGAAATGGCACTGGTTCTATCTGAAAAGAAAAACAAGGGAAAGTGGGGGTTTTCCAAGCTTTATAATGTCTTAAAGAGAAAAAAAACCCAAAAAAAATAATAATCACCTCCGAAATCCACCCTATGCTCCAGCACTGCCATACCGGCTGTCATGCTGGAGCAGAAGAAATTACGTCCAGACCAAAATGAAGCAAGAACCAAGACACCCCGACCACTAGTCACCGGACCCTGCAGCCAATCAATGGCCTCAGAGGTCAGGTCACTGGTGGTCGTGATGTAATCTCTTCCAGTCTTGTAGAGACCACCGAAGCAGCGCTAGAGAGGATGGCAGATTCCAAGTGTTCGTATAGATTCCTTTTTTTCCTGTAAGCGTGGCTTCTCACCAAGGTTTTAATCAATATAGAACTCCTGTGTCAAGAGTGTGTATATGACTAAGAAGTCACAATATAAAAAGTGTCCTAAAATTATTTTCCTTCTCTACAAAAATACAAAACCACAAACAAAAACAAACACAGAATCACCTCCATTACAGTTAAAAAATAAAATATAAAACAAAATTAAAAAAAAGTATAGCCTTAATAAAATCAGTTGGGATATGCACTTCAGTGGATGAGTGGTCTACTAGTTAATAAAAATCATATCTTATAAGGAAGTAGGGTCAGCCCACACTGCGAGTAATTCGGAGCGAGTGGAATGTGGGGGGGGGATTCGCATTCCAAATGGACCAATATGGGGCAGCACGGTGGCTCAGTGGTTAGCACTGTATGGTGGCTCAGTGGTTAGCACTGCAGTCTTGCAGCGCTGGGGTCCTGGGTTCTAGTCCCACTAAGGACAACATCTGCAAGGAGTTTGTATGTTCTCCCCGTGTTTGCGTGGGTTTCTTCCAAGTACTCCGGTTTCCTCCCACACTCCAAAGACATACACTCGTAGGGAACCTAGATTGTGAGCCCCAATGGGGACAGTGTTGCCAATGTATGTAAAGTGCTATGGAATTAATAGCGCTATATAAAATGAATATTATATTATTTTCTCAGCCCTAAATCGGACCGAGAAAATAGTCGCAGCATGCTGCGGGTGGAATGCGATCTTGTTCGACTCGCACCCATTCAAGTCTATGGGGCAAGAGAAGCATTGCATTGCTCTTGTGTTACAACGGTGTAATGAGATTCTCGCATCAGCCGGCAACGGAGGAGATAGGGAGATAAATCCGGCCCTCCCCTCCACAGCTGTGGTCTGATCGCACGATCGGACCAGTTGCATGACACTCGGCTCCCGCTGTGCTGCGAGCATGTGCCGAGTGTCATGCAAGGCCCCGTGTGACCTCAGCCTCAAAGCAAGATAGGAGTCTACGACCAGGTTTGAGGAAGGAGTCTGAGATGTATCATGAGAAAGCAAGTTAGGTAGAATTACTGACCATGACTAGGCTGCAACATGGTAATTTCAAAATTAGAAGGGGGGGGGGAAAAAAAAAAAAAAAAAAAAAAAGTCTATAGTATAAATAGCCGAGCTTTGGAGGAAAACATGTCTAGTACATGCTCCTGGCATAGAACTAGAGCAGTGACATCCGGAGATGGATTGTGAATGAGGTTTCTCACCTACACTACATGTGTTATATTACATTTACAGGCCTATGCCTACTCAGTATTCCAGATGTAAGATAATCAGACACCAGATGCTAATACTGCCATATCTGCTGTATCCTGTGTATCTGGCTGGGTCCCGCCACGTAGTGCAGATGTAGCCGCTGATCACGGATGTAGCTTGTATTGATCAGAGAAGTTACGGAGAGGAAAGATAAGTAAATCCCTATTGATGCCACTGACGGGAGCCATCCCACACTACAGATTTCTGTGACTTTACTAATCTCTGACTGATCCTTTTGTCTATGTAGTTATTGAAGGCAGTACAGAAGAAGGACTCAAGGGAATCTGTCAGCAGGTTTTTGCTACTTCACCTCAGACCCAGATTCCCACAATGTATGACTAAGGGTACCGTCACACTTTAGCGACGCTCCAGAGATCCAACCAGCAATCTGATCTGGTAAGGATCGCTGGAGCGTCGCTACATGGTCGCTGGTGAGCTGTCAAATCAGGCAGATCTCACTAGTGACCAGCCCCCATCGACGCGTGGAAGCGATGCTGCGCTTGGTAACTAAGGTAAATATCAGGTAACCAAGCGCTTGGTTACCCGATATTTACCTTGGTTACCAGCGCACACCGCTTAGCGCTGGCTCCCTGCACTCGTAGCCAGAGTACACATCGGGTTAGTAAGCAAACCGCTTTGCTTATTTACCAGATATGTACTCTGGCTACGTGTGCAGGGAGCCGACACTGGCAGCCTGAGAGCGGCGTACGCTAGTAACCAAGGTAAATATCGGGTAACCAAGCAAAGCACTTCACTTGGTTACACGATATTTACCTTGGTTACAGCTTACTGCAGGCTGTCAGAAGCCGGCTCCCTGCACATTCAGATCGTTGCTCTCTCCCTGTCAAACACAGCAATGTGTTCTTATCAGCGGGAGAGCAAAAAATTAAATTAAAAAATTAACCAGAGCAGTGAGTAACGAGCAGCGATCTCACAGCAGGGGCCAGATCGCTGCTCAGTGTCACACACAGCGAGATCGCTAATGAGGTCACTGCTGCGTCACAAAAACCGTGACTCAGCAGCGATCTCGCTATGTGAGAAGTACCCCTTCGTTTACTGGGTGCTGCAGTTGTTGAGTTTTTAGATTTAGCAATGCAGCAGATCCGAGAAAACTACCATTACTGACACAAGGCACTGCATTTACAATGCCTATAATCAGTGAGCTGCTAATCTCAGCAAGGGGCTTGATTGACTACTAGGCACAAGGCAATGTAGTCTGAGCAATGGTTATCTCCTGGTGCTAAAACAAATATTGCAGGTAACAGCATGGACCTTGATAAGAGATGCATCTATTACAATCTGTTTTAACCCCTATGGCATACTGTCCTCAGATTACATAGCAAACACCGGCTGACAGATTCCATCGCAATTAATCTCAATCATAGAGCTCATTGGTTCAATATTAACACACACACACACACACACACACACACACACAGCTCTGCTACATGCCCATATAAACACACATAGGTAAGGATGGTTGACCTCGGGGAGATTAACATCCAACACTGCGGAGACCTCATCACGTGTTTCTCAACGCAGTGACACTAGAACAAGGCCCCCTAGGAAAATATGCAAAACAAGAATGCTGCGTAGACACCATCACCTGTTTCTCAACGCTGGCAGGAAAGTAGCCAGGTCTTTCACCGGGAAGGAACAACAAGGGGAAGGGCAGTCTCCAGTCAAGGAAACCGCCTATACCAAAACATGGTATCTATCCACAGACACATTCCCATGGTTGTTCCTTCCCGGTGAAAGACCTGGCTAGTTTCCTGCCAGCGTTGAGAAACATGTGATGGTGTCTCCGCGGCATTCTTGTTTTGCATATAGACACACACAGCTTGATCAGGACCTGAACAGAGGCTGCAGTCCCTGATCAGCTGAAGGACCTGCCACCTTATTAACTCAAAGACCTTTCAGATCATGGGATCAAAAAACCTGAAAGGTCCTTTAATCAGGTGGAAGGTCCTTCAGCTGCTCAGTTTATGCAGCCTCCCTTCAGGTGCCAGTAGCTTCCTCTTCTGTCCTGCTCCAATCACAAAGATCACTTAGGCAGGCAGTTGTCGCTAAACTGGGAGGATGCAGTGTCAGTCTGCCTCCAAAGACAAACACTTTATAGGAAAAGATTCTTGTTAAGTGCATCTTGTAGTCCGAAAAATACCATATATGTCCAGCCACTGCGCTCCTTGTACTGTAGTGGTATGATTTATTGAGGAGAGATCAAAAGGTCCTCTACCATAGCACATACAACAGCTACTTCTAATGAAAAGAACAGGCAGAAGAGCAGCTGGAAGAGCCCCTGCTACCATTAGTAATGTTCACTTATCTTCCCTCCTATGCCATCCTCTGTGGGATCAATGGAAACCACATACGAGAGTGGCAGCTACAGCGCCGCTACATGGTTGGGCACAGGCAGTTACACAAGATACAGCAGGGCCACCATTATACAGTTATTTGCAATAAATAAATATACATTTATTTTTTTTTTAAAAGCAAAATCCAAAATTATGGAACTGTCTAAACTTTCCATTATCTATTTAACAGCACTTTGTTACTGAGACAACCCCTTTGAAAGAGAATCTGTCAGCAGGTTTTTGCTATGGAAGCTGAAGCCAGCATGTTTCAAGGCTTAATAGAAAATTCAGGGCTGCCTGTCTTGTCACAGTCCCATCTTTTGTTTATTTGCAAAGTTTGTTTAAGCAGCAGAACTCATCATTGCATTACTACAAAGTCAAGCACACAGCAGTCTGGCACACCCCCTTCTGTGACTGACACTTCAATGTAGAATCTCTATAGAGTTCCTGGTGTGGGCAGGGACAGCTTTCTCAGCTCTGCTACATGACTACAGCTAAAAATTCTGACTGTCCGAAAGTCTGCAGCCACTAATCTAAGTGATACATCGTTGGATTCAAGATCTCTTTGCCTACATCATGCTGCTCTCCGATGACCTAGCAAGAATCTGCTCACAGATTCCATTTAAAAAAAAAATAAAAAAAAATATTACGTTATATTATATATATTATTAAATATTACTAAAACGTTACGATTCATACTAAACCACAATTACAATTTAATAAAAAAATTTATTATATATATTTACGTATATAATTTTATATACAAGAGCAAAAACGCTATGTACAGTTAAAATATCACAAATTACAGAGCTAATAACAATACTGTCCAAAATATTTATTCTGTATGAACATTAAAATTAGACAAAAAAAAAAAAAAGTGAAAAAACAAAGGGAGTTCTCCTTTTCTAGTGCTTCCAAAGCACAGCGAGTGCAAGGCCACCTGACGAGTCTCCGTCCTGCTCACAGGATGAAAGAAGTCGGGGACCTGGGGAGTCTCAGGTGCACTTTCTTAACGTCTGCAGACAAAACAGAAGAGAGTCTGAGGTAGTTTGTTTAGTGACTCATAGGATGTATACAGTCACAGGGCTGTCTTTAAATGTCCCTCAATAGAAAACGGCAGCCTATTCTGAAAATGGGACAAGCTACCTCATGTACTCATTAATGCGCCATGCGGAGATCATTACCGAAATCGCAGCCGGGCAACTGCTGGTTCCCCAGTTAAGGCCGCGACGCTTGGTCCGCCCATCACCGGCCACCAGTTGCTTGCTTTTGATCCAAGTAATGGTCTGCGCTAGAGCATTGTTTTGCCTCTCACTCCCTCAAGTGCTTTCTACAGCGTGAGAATGGTGTGATCACTTGTCAAATGAGTACATTCATCACCTGTTGGAGGGCCACCAGTGGTTATCATCTCCAGCCTGCTCACCGGGGGGCAGCACCCTCCACACAGAAAAAGCCTCACAGTTCATTGCAAGTCCTGGTGCCTACATCATCTTGTCAGTCTGCCGCTTGTCCTCTGTCTCTGGCCAGAAAGTCTCCCGAGATGCAAGGTGTTGAAGGAGGTCACCATGTCCTCTTCCTTTCTTCTGCGACAGCAGGCTCAACCCTGGTCCTTAGTCTTCCCGGACAGACTGCTATCTGCTGTTGACATGATTCACAATGTTTGGGACACCGTTGGAATCCAGTTCAGATAGATATCTTTCCAAGTGCTGTATTAACACCCTCTTTTTAAACCTGATTAGCAAAAATACACAATATAGATGTAGGTTTAATATGGGCAATTCCAAAGTAACGCTTTCATTAGAGAGCAATTAAGGATATAGCATTTATTGTTGCACCAGCATCTTCTGAAGAGATGGCTGCTCGGCTCAAAAATATATTGAAATATATAAAACTTTTTTTTTTTTTTCAACTCATGATTTCAGACTTTTTCCTGCTGGTTTCACCCATCAGAATTGCGCACTTTCCTCTAAAATGGCCAAGTGCTGTGTGTTAGAGGTCTCCTATAGAAGGCAAAGAAGTGGAGGAGGAATCCTGCCGCAGCCTTCAGCCAGAGACAGATCTGAGGGGTGTAAGAAAGAGGGTGGGGGGAACAGATCATGGCGCACACACACACGAATCCTTTATCTTACTGCTCTTATTACAATACAGATAGATGATCTTAAAAGAGGTGCAAATTAGAATTTACCCCATGAGGAAGGAGAAAAAAAACAAAAAAAACAAAAAGCCGAAACAGGTATCAAATGCATGTTTCCTGCGTCTGAAGAACCAGAAGTGTTCCTTTATCTATGATTTGGTACTTACCGTGCGGCTTCCTTTATTGTAAACTCTATAAAAGATTTCTGTATTTCGGATGGTCCTTGCACCTCTCCAAGCAGAGCAAAGATTTTTTCATAATCTGGAGATACACAAAAAGAAAAAAATAAATAAACCCCCATCATACTCTGAAAGCTGCAACTATAGAGGGAGGGGGGAATTAAAGACACTATGCACTTATTTTCAGCATTGCTGCCTGAGGGCTTCATGTATCTTTTTGCACTGTTGACGTCCTATACATTCAAGGGTCGGCCAATCACTGGCCTCAGCAGTGCGCACACGTACAGCATAAAGCCACGGCGGACAGTGATCACATGATCTATGCAGAGACATTGCGGCAGGACAGGTGCGGAGTGCTGGTAATTCTTTCACCTTCATGCCATTTGGCTTCATTCACACATCAGTTTTTCACATATGAGCGCTACTGATAGATGCAAATAACCCTAAGGCTATGTTCACACTAGAAAAATGATTTTTCTTAAGAAATTTCTTAAGAGTGAAGGATTAGTGCACCTGCGTTAAAAAACGCACCAAAAACGCACCTGCGTTTTTGCCGCGTGTCACGGACCACCGGGGGGGGTCACTCAGAAATCCCCCGCGCTGGCTACCAGTACGTCACAATCGGGGTGTAACAAGTGGGGGGTCACCCCTCCTTTATACCTCCCGACCGACAGACAGAGCACGTGATGCGCTCTCTAGCGCCCCTCTTATAGTCAGGCCAATTATGGAATTGCCCGACGATAAGCAAGGAGGCCGCTATACTACTTATGCCGATTATTGAAGGGTCCCCGGTGAGAGTAGGGTATATATTCCCCCGACCTCCGCGGGCGGAATATATAAAACCTCCCCGAATCTCACTGGCCTCCCCACAATAATCCTTGGCACAAACTCGCTGCCACCAACCGATTTACGGTAACTATTAGCCGAACACACAGACGTGGGATTCAAGATCGAGATAACAGAACAGCCCAAGATTAATTATATAATTTAATCAGCCTAAAGCACACTAGAAACTACAATATATACAATAGGGAATCTACAGAATATACAGTTATGTCAGAGTACAGTTACAAGCAAAGCATGGGTTACAAACAGGCATACACAGTTCCAGCAGTTACCTTGTGCGTCTGGCCACAGGGGGGCGCTGTAGGCCAGGTTTCTAGGATCCTTCCCACAGATGTTTCCTACACGTGACCCCCAGCGAAAGAACGCTGGAAAATGGCCGAAGTAGGGTTATCAACCTGGGCAAATCCAGGTCCCCTCCTACCTTCGTGACCTCACAGGGAACACTGCTCCACCCCTGGCTGGAGTTATGGACAATCCACAACATGGAATATGGGCCATAACTTTGCCTGGGAGCGTCGTAGGCGGACGCCGACGCTCTCATTGTGACAGCTATGAATTTAGCTACGGAACGAGAGGACTCATGACTTGTCTACTAGTTCCCCATTGGCTGATATCACGCCTGGGGTATTTCCCCAGGTCCTGCTCCCATAAAAAGGGTGTGCCAGCATCGTCCGCATGCGGAGACACCATTTTTATGGTTGCCATATTTATCGGAAATATGGCTTGCGAGATATGAACCATTTTTTACTGGAGTCGTTCTGTCTGTATACTTCCATAGCCTTGCTAATGAGATAGCAGCTCCTACCACAGGGTCACGGCAGGGAGTCATCCTGTGTCCATTGTTCCCACATCACCTAATTTCCATATCATAGGAGATGGCCATGGGATGTGACACCTTCACAGATGCTGGACATTGAGGACAAGAAGGGAGGGGGGCACTGCCAGGGAGTGATGAGCGATTATGACTGGAAGTCATAATTCATCTTCATATCCCGGGATTTGCCTCACACCTCCCCCCTTTTGAGGGCGCTAGGGGGCAGCACACTCCGGTGTTCCCCCGTGCGCCCGTCCGCGACCTCTCCTTGTCGGGACAGCCCGTCTGCGTTACCGTGGTCACGGCCCCTTTTGTGGCGAATGGTGAAGTTGTATTGCTGGAGCGCAAGGCTCCGTCGCAACAATCGCCCATTCGTCCCAGAGACGGTGTGCAACCAGCTGAGGGGATTGTGGTCCGTCTCCACGATGAAGTGGCGCCCGTATAGATAGGGTTGCAGACGCTGCAGGGCCCACACTATGGCCAGGCACTCCTTCTCCATCGTGGAATAGGCCACTTCCCTTGGTAACAGCTTCCTGCTCAGGTACAAGACTGGGTGCTCTTGGCTCGCAGAGTCCACCTGGCTGAGCACCGCACCGAGGCCGAAGTCACTGGCGTCGGTCTGTACTACAAACGGCCGCGTGAAGTCGGCTGCCTGTAGCACGGGCGGGCTGGACAGGGCGTCCTTTAGGGCCTGGAAGGCTGTCTCGCAGTCCATTGTCCAATCGACTGCAGAGGGCAGCTTCTTCTTGGTGAGGTCCGTCAAGGGCTTTGCCAGGCTACTATAGCGTGGAACAAACCTCCTATAGTACCCGGCGGTCCCTAAGAAGGACATCACCTGCTTCTTGGTCCTGGGGGTGGGCCAGGATGCGATGGCCTCCACTTTCTCAGGCTCGGGCTTCAGTGTTCTCCCGCCTACCCGGTGACCGAGGTACTGGACCTCGCTCATGGCCAGCTGACACTTTCCCGGCTTGATGGTCAAACCTGCCCGGTGGATCCGCCTGAGCACCTGTGCTAGATGCTCTAGGTGGTCCTCCCAGGTGGGACTGAAGACGGCAATGTCATCCAGGTACGCGGCCGCGTACCCTTCAAGTCCCTTGAGCAGGGTGTTGACCATCCGCTGGAAAGTGGCAGGGGCATTCCTCATCCCGAATGGCATCACCGTGGACTCGTATAGTCCAAATGGGGTAATAAAGGCAGAGCGTTCCCTGGCCTTGCGAGTCAGGGGGATCTGCCAATATCCCCGGCTCAGGTCCATGATGGTCAGGTACTGAGCCCCGGCCAACTGATCGAGCAGGTCATCGATGCGTGGCATTGGGTACGCATCGGCGACCGTGACAGCATTGAGCCCCCTGTAGTCCACGCAGAACCGAGTGGTTCGGTCCTTCTTAGGGACGAGGACTACAGGCGAGGCCCAAGCGCTGTGGGATGCCTGGATCACCCCCAGCTTCAGCATCTCGTCAATCTCCTGGCGCATGTGTTGCTGCACCTCCAGGGAGACCCGATATGCTGAACGCCGGATCGGGGGATGATCCCCAGTGTCCACGTGATGGACAGCCAAGTCAGTCCTTCCGGGCTGGTTGGTAAACAACCCCCGGAAGGGGAGGAGGGTGGCCCACAGCTGGGACCGTTGGTCCTCCAAGAGCTGGTGGCCAACCTCCACATCCTCAATGGATCCGCCTGCCCTAACCTGGGCTAGCATATCCAAGAGGGTTTCCGCTTCTCCCTCCTCGGGCAGGTTGCACACGGGGAGCGCACATGCCTCCCGCTCATGATGTGCCTTCATCATGTTCACATGGAAGGGCTTCCGCCTTCCACGGGCAGGGTCCAGGGTGACCAGGTACGTCACAGGGTTGAGCTGCTGGTACACGAGGTATGGGCCTTCCCAGGCTGCCTGAAGCTTGTCCTGTGGTACGGGGACCAGTACCCACACCTTTTGACCCACTTGGTAGGTCCTCTCACAAGCGTTCTGGTCGTACCAACGCTTCTGATCGGCCTGGGCTTGAGCCATATTGTCGTGTACCAGTTGCGTCAAGGCCTGCATTTTGTCCCGGAAGCGCATGACATACTCGATAACCGACACTCCAGGGGTGGCCAAATCCCCTTCCCAAGCCTCTTTCACCAGAGCCAGGGGGCCCCGCACACGTCGCCCGTACAGGAGCTCAAACGGTGAGAATCCTGTTGAGGCCTGTGGAACCTCCCGGTAAGCAAATAACAGGTGTGGGAGATACCGCTCCCAGTCACGCCCATGGGAGTCGACCAACATCTTAAGCATCTGCTTTAAGGTGCCATTGAACCGCTCGCACAGGCCATTAGTCTGTGGATGGTACGGGCTGGCCACCAGATGTCGCACCTGGACTTGCTTACAGAGGGCCTCCATCAGCTGGGACATGAATTGGGTCCCCCGGTCAGTGAGCATTTCCTGGGGAAAACCCACTCGGGAGAAAATCTCCAGCAATGCGGTGGCCACCTTGTCAGCCCGAATGGACGACAAGGCCACTGCTTCTGGGTACCGGGTGGCATAGTCCACTACCGTCAGTATGAAGCGTTTCCCGGAGCTGCTGGGGATGGCCAGCGGGCCGACCAGATCCACAGCCACCCTCCTGAAAGGCTCATCGATGATTGGCAGAGATACTAGTGGGGCTTTGGGGTGTGGCCCCGCCTTCCCCACTCTCTGACAGGTTTCACACGAACGGCAGTAGGCAGCCACATCGGCCCCCATTTTTGGCCAGTAGAAATGCTGGTTTAACCTGGCCTTGGTCTTAGCGATCCCTAGGTGTCCGGCCATCGGAATCTCATGTGCGATCCGCAACAACTCCGTCCGGAACGGATAGGGTACCACCAACTGTCGGTCCCTGGGCCACGCCTCCGGTGAACCCTGCTGGACCGTGGCCCGGTACAGCCGTCCTTGGTCCCAGACCACTCGCTCCGGGTCCGAGTCCGAGGGAGGCTGTGCCGCCTGCTCCTTAAGAGCTTTCAGGCTGTCGTCAGCTTCTAACGCTGCCTGAAACCCCTGACTAGATGTGGCCAGAATCGACGAGACTGTCACATCTTCGGTCAGTACCCCGGGACCTGTGTCCTGGCCTCCACCTGACTCGGCTGCCACTGGGTCAGAAGGGGAAGAGCTATCGGACCTCTGGGAGGCCCCTTGGCTTCCAGCACTCCCACTGCGGGTGACAGCGGCCACAGCCGCTGCGACCGTGGGTCGTGCCTGCTCCTCCTCCGTTCCTGACCAAGTCGCCGGTTCAGGCAGACCTACCTGGCTTCCTGACACCCCGGTTGTGGGGGAACCATGCACCGAGATCTTACCTGGGAGCACTTCCGCTCCTGGACCGGCCCCAATCTCACCTGCCTGTTCCCCTCCTGCAGCAACAGAACCCCGCTGTGAAATCTCTGGGGACCCCACATTTGCTGTGGTAGCCCCCACCCCACACACTGGTCCTCCCCCTGCAGCACCCTGCTCTCTGCTTATCCCTGCAGAGGGCAACAGATCCCAGCTCACAGGCTGATTACTTGTAGAGGCATTGTCACACCTTTCTCTGACCCCCTCCCCTGTCACAGCTGCAGCTGTGTGTGTGTCTATGGTGTCTATGCAAGCAGAAGTATCAGAGTTCACTCCCTCCTCCCTTACATCATTCATAGATAACACATTAACATTGTTAGGAGTCATGTCAGTACGGGCTGAAGGTTCAGCCCTTGGGGGGGGCCCAAACTGGGAGGTTATCTGCCCCAAATCTGTCCCAAGTAGCACGTTTGCAGGGATCCGATCAGTTACCCCCACCTCTCTCACCCCTCGCCCTGCGCCCCAGTCCACAAAAATGTCAGCAACAGGCAGCGCCGGGTCAATGCCTCCAATCCCGGAGACAGCGAGGGTTTTTCCAGGGATCAAGTCTTGGGGGGACACCATCTCAGGCCGCACCAGAGTCACCTCCGAGGCGCTGTCTCGCAGTCCCATGGTCACAGACCGGCCGACGGTGACAGGTTGGAAGCTGTCCAGGGACCTACCACCACCCCCACCCACACAATACACCTTGGGCGGCCCTTGGGACGGGGACGGAGCCGGGGCCTTGGGACGCTGAGGGCACATGGCCTTGAAGTGTCCAGGTAGGTTGCACTGGTGGCACCGTCTTGGTTCTGCCACGGGCCTGGAGAGGGGAGTTGAGGGGGACACCCCCTGCAGTCTAGGGGCAGGTGGGGCAGTCGCAGAGTTCATCTTACCCCCTCTCCAGGTGCTGCTGGTGGCTGCTCTCCTGGCCTCAGGAGCCCGATTGTTGGTGTAGTCATCGGCCAGGGCAGCTGTAGCCGTGGACCCCTTTGGCTTCTGGTCTCGGATGAACTGGCGGAGATCCTCAGGGCAGTTCCACAAGAGTTGCTCCGTGATGAACAAGTCCAGGATCTCCGGTCCGGTGGAAAGCTGCAGGCCTTGGGTCCAGTGGTCGGCAGCTCGGGCAAGTGCCCGCCGGTGGTCAGCCCAGGAGTCCTTTGGTCCCTTCTGTAGGCTCCGGAACTTCTTGCGGTAGGACTCTGGAGTGAGGTTGTACTGTTGGATCAGGGCCCGCTTGATGGTGTCGTAGCCCTGATCTGCCTCAGCAGGCAAGTCCCCAAGGATATCCAGGGCCTTACCCCTTAAACGGGGGGTCAGGTATTTGGCCCACTGGTCCTTGTCCAGATGGTGCTGCAGGCAAGTCCGTTCAAAAGCAGTCAAGAAAGAGTCCAAGTCTCCATCCTTCTCCAGCACTGGGAAGTCCTCAACACGGACCTTTGGAAGTTTGGTGTCTTGAAGGTCACGTGTGGCTGATGAGGGCCGGAGCTGAGCTAGCTGCAGCTGGTAGTCACGCTCTGCCTGGCGCTCTTCACGTGCTGCTTGCCGCTCCGCAGCCTCACGCACTGCTTGCCGCTCCGCAGCCTCAGCGTCACGCGCTGCCTGTCGCTCACGCTCGGCCATGAGTATCTCGTAGGTATCCCGGTCTCCAGCCTGGAGAAGGGCCATAGCCATTTGAAGAAGGCTATCCGAGCCTCCCAGGCTCGGTGGAATGGCACGTGGTGATCTGCGGCCCGCTGCGGAGCCTGGTGCTTCACTGTCCATTGCAGAGCGGAGGGCTGGCATCTGGCTCGTTGAGGACCCTTGGGTGAGCTCCTCCTCATCTTGTCCATAATTGCCAGGTTGTGCGATGTCCTCTGCAGAGCTGTTCTCTGGCGTCGGGCTCCTGGAGGACTCGTGGACAACCTCCTCATCGTCTCTGGCCTGAGCATCGGCCATTCCTTTGGCTTTGCTCCTGGTGCCATCAGCCATTCTTGCAGACTTTTGGTCACTGACACAGAACTGACACCTGATGCACCCACACACCTTACAGTATCTGCACTCTGACACTCTAGTGTTGAGCTAGTCTGAAGACCCCAGCAGCCACAGCTGCTGCAGGCAGTCTTTAGTGTCTGGGAGTATGGGTCTCACACTCACACACACTATTATCTCGATCCCACCGCTATGCCACCAATATGTCACGGACCACCGGGGGGGGTCACTCAGAAATCCCCCGCGCTGGCTACCAGTACGTCACAATCGGGGTGTAACAAGTGGGGGGTCACCCCTCCTTTATACCTCCCGACCGACAGACAGAGCACGTGATGCGCTCTCTAGCGCCCCTCTTATAGTCAGGCCAATTATGGAATTGCCCGACGATAAGCAAGGAGGCCGCTATACTACTTATGCCGATTATTGAAGGGTCCCCGGTGAGAGTAGGGTATATATTCCCCCGACCTCCGCGGGCGGAATATATAAAACCTCCCCGAATCTCACTGGCCTCCCCACAATAATCCTTGGCACAAACTCGCTGCCACCAACCGATTTACGGTAACTATTAGCCGAACACACAGACGTGGGATTCAAGATCGAGATAACAGAACAGCCCAAGATTAATTATATAATTTAATCAGCCTAAAGCACACTAGAAACTACAATATATACAATAGGGAATCTACAGAATATACAGTTATGTCAGAGTACAGTTACAAGCAAAGCATGGGTTACAAACAGGCATACACAGTTCCAGCAGTTACCTTGTGCGTCTGGCCACAGGGGGGCGCTGTAGGCCAGGTTTCTAGGATCCTTCCCACAGATGTTTCCTACACGTGACCCCCAGCGAAAGAACGCTGGAAAATGGCCGAAGTAGGGTTATCAACCTGGGCAAATCCAGGTCCCCTCCTACCTTCGTGACCTCACAGGGAACACTGCTCCACCCCTGGCTGGAGTTATGGACAATCCACAACATGGAATATGGGCCATAACTTTGCCTGGGAGCGTCGTAGGCGGACGCCAACGCTCTCATTGTGACAGCTATGAATTTAGCTACGGAACGAGAGGACTCATGACTTGTCTACTAGTTCCCCATTGGCTGATATCACGCCTGGGGTATTTCCCCAGGTCCTGCTCCCATAAAAAGGGTGTGCCAGCATCGTCCGCATGCGGAGACACCATTTTTATGGTTGCCATATTTATCGGAAATATGGCTTGCGAGATATGAACCATTTTTTACTGGAGTCGTTCTGTCTGGATACTTCCATAGCCTTGCTAATGAGATAGCAGCTCCTACCACAGGGTCACGGCAGGGAGTCATCCTGTGTCCATTGTTCCCACATCACCTAATTTCCATATCATAGGAGATGGCCATGGGATGTGACACCTTCACAGATGCTGGACATTGAGGACAAGAAGGGAGGGGGGCACTGCCAGGGAGTGATGAGCGATTATGACTGGAAGTCATAATTCATCTTCATATCCCGGGATTTGCCTCACACCGCGTTTTCGGTGCGTTTTTACCGCTGGTTGCTCCCTGCGTTATTGTACCAATTATCTATGGCAAATAACGCAGTTAGCTGCAGAAAAGCAGTGACATGCTCATTCTTTTTCTTAAGAAAATCTACTGAAAGAATTTTCTTAAGAAAAAAAACGCAGTGTGCGCACAGCTAATTTTTTTTGCCATAGGTTTAGCTGGGGAATGTCTGCAGAAAGGTTACAAGAATTTCTCAAGAAATTTCTGCAGCAAAAACGGACCAAAAACGCAGGTAAAGAAGGGAATTTTGTTTACTTACCGTAAATTCCTTTTCTTCTAGCTCCTATTGGGAGACCCAGACAATTGGGTGTATAGCTTCTGCCTCCGGAGGCCACACAAAGTATTACACTTTAAAAAGTGTAACCCCTCCCCTCTGCCTATACACCCTCCCGTGCATCACGGGCTCCTCAGTTTTGGTGCAAAAGCAAGAAGGAGGAAACTTATAAGTTGGTCTAAGGTAAATTCAATCCGAAGGATGTTCGGAGAACTGAAACCATGAACCAAAAGAACAATTCAACATGAACAACATGTGTACACAAAAGAACAACAGCCCGAAGGGAACAGGGGCGGGTGCTGGGTCTCCCAATAGGAGCTAGAAGAAGAAGGGAATTTTGTTACTTACCGTAAATTCCTTTTCTTCTAGCTCTTATTGGGAGACCCAGACGATTGGGGTATAGCTACTGCCCTCTGGAGGCCACACAAAGCACTACATTAAAAGTGCAAGGCCCCTCCCCCTCTGGCTATACCCCCCCCCGTGGTATCACGGGTTCTCCAGTTTTAGTGCCAAAGCAAGAAGGAGGAAGCCAATAACTGGTTTAAACAAATTAACTCCGAATAACATCGGAGAACTGAAAAACCGTTCAACATGAACAACATGTGTACCCGCAAACAACAAAAAAACATCCCGAAGGACAACAGGGCGGGTGCTGGGTCTCCCAATAAGAGCTAGAAGAAAAGGAATTTACGGTAAGTAACAAAATTCCCTTCTTCTTCAGCGCTCTATTGGGAGACCCAGACGATTGGGACGTCCAAAAGCTGTCCCTGGGTGGGTAAAGAAATACCTCATGTTAGAGCTGCAAAACAGCCCTCCCCTACGGGGGTGTCACTGCCGCCTGCAGGACTCTTCTACCTAAGCTGGCATCCGCCGAAGCATAGGTATGCACCTGATAATGCTTGGTGAAAGTGTGCAGACTGGACCAGGTAGCTGCCTGGCACACCTGTTGAGCCGAAGCCTGGTGACGTAATGCCCAGGACGCACCCACGGCTCTGGTTGAGTGGGCTTTTAGCCCTGAAGGAACCGGAAGCCCCGCAGAACGGTAGGCCTCTAGAATTGGTTCTTTGATCCATCGAGCCAGGGTGGCTTTAGAAGCCTGCAACCCCTTGCGCGGACCAGCGACAAGGACAAAAAGTGCATCGGCACGGCGCATGGGCGCCGTGCGGGAAATGTAGATTCTGAGTGCTCTCACCAGATCTAGCAAACGTAAGTCCTTTTCATACCGGTGAACCGGATGAGGACAAAAAGAAGGCAAGGATATATCCTGATTAAGATGAAAAGAGGATACGACCTTAGGGAGAAACTCCGGAATAGGGCGCAGCACTACCTTGTCCTGGTGGAACACCAGGAAGGGAGCCTTGGATGACAGAGCTGCCAGCTCAGACACTCGCCGAAGCGATGTGATCGCAACAAGAAACGCCACTTTCTGTGACAGCCGAGAAAAGGAAACTTCCTTCAGAGGCTCGAAGGGCGGCTTCTGGAGAGCAACTAGTACCCTGTTCAGATCCCATGGATCTAACGGCCGCTTGTACGGGGGCACAATATGACAGACCCCCTGCAGGAACGTGCGCACCTTAGAAAGACGTGCTAGACGCTTCTGAAAAAACACGGATAGTGCCGAAACTTGCCCTTTAAGGGAGCTGAGCGACAAGCCCTTTTCTAACCCCGATTGCAGGAAGGAAAGAAACTTGGGCAATGCAAATGGCCAGGGAGACACTCCCTGAGCAGAGCACCAGGATAAGAAAATCTTCCACGTTCTGTGGTAGATCTTAGCCGAATTCGACTTTCTAGCTTGTCTCATTGTGGCAACGACTCCTTGAGATAATCCTGCAGATGCTAGGATCCAGGACTCAATGGCCACACAGTCAGGTTCAGGGCCGCAGAATTCTGATGGAAAAACGGCCCTTGGGACAGTAAGTCTGGTCGGTCTGGCAGTGACCACGGTCGACCGATCGTGAGATGCCACAGATCCGGATACCACGACCTCCTCGGCCAGTCTGGAGCGACGAGTATGATGCGGCTGCACTCGGATCTGATCTTGCGTAGCACTCTGGGCAAGAGCGCCAGAGGCGGAAACACGTATGGGAGCTGAAACTGCGACCAATCTTGAACCAAGGCGTCTGCCGCCAGAGCTCTTTGATCGCGCGACCTCGCCATGAATGCCGGGACCTTGTTGTTGTGCCGGGATGCCATTAGGTCGACGTCCGGCACTCCCCAGCGGCGACAGATTTCCTGAAACACGTCCGGGTGAAGGGACCATTCCCCTGCGTCCATGCCCTGGCGACTGAGGAAGTCTGCTTCCCAGTTTTCTACGCCTGGGATGTGAACCGCGGATATGGTGGATGCTCTGTCCTCCACCCACATTAGAATGCGCCGGACTTCTTGGAAGGCTTGCCGACTGCGCGTCCCTCCTTGGTGGTTGATGTATGCCACCGCTGTGGAGTTGTCCGATTGGATTCGGATCTGCTTTCCTTCCAGCCACTGTTGGAAGGCCAGTAGAGCAAGATACACTGCCCTGATCTCCAGAACATTGATCTGAAGGGTGGACTCCTGCGGAGTCCACGTCCCCTGAGCCCTGTGGTGGAGAAATACTGCTCCCCACCCTGACAGACTCGCATCTGTCGTTACTACTGCCCAGGATGGGGGCAGGAAGGATCTTCCCTGAGACAATGAGGTGGGAAGGAGCCACCATTGTAGGGAGTCCTTGGCCGTCTGGGAAAGCGAGACTTTCCTGTCCAGGGACGTTGACTTCCCGTCCCATTGGCGGAGAATGTCCCATTGAAGTGGGCGCAGATGAAACTGCGCAAAGGGAACTGCTTCCATGGCTGCCACCATCTTCCCTAGGAAATGCATGAGGCGCCGCAAGGGATGCAACTGGCCCTGCAGGAGAGATTGCACCCCTGTCTGTAGTGACCGCTGCTTGTTCAGCGGAAGCTTCACTATCGCTGCTAGAGTATGAAACTCCATGCCAAGATACGTTAGTGATTGAGTCGGTGATAGGATCGACTTTGGAAAGTTGATGATCCATCCGAAAGACTGTAGGGTCTCCAGCGTAGCATTCAGGCTGTGCTGACATGCCTCTTGAGAGGGAGCTTTGACCAATAAATCGTCTAGGTAAGGGATCACCGAGTGTCCCTGAGAGTGCAAGACTGCTACCACCGCCGCCATGACCTTGGTGAAGACCCGTGGGGCTGTCGCCAGACCAAATGGCAGAGCTACGAACTGAAAATGGTCGTCTCCTATCACAAAACGTAGAAAACGTTGATGTTCTGTAGCAATTGGCACGTGGAGATAAGCATCTTTGATGTCTATTGAGGCAAGGAAGTCTCCTCTGGACATTGAGGCAATGACAGAACGCAGGGTTTCCATCCGGAACTTCCTGGCGTGCACATGTTTGTTGAGCCGTTTTAGGTCCAGAACAGGACGGAACGAGCCGTCCTTTTTTGGAACCACAAAGAGATTGGAGTAAAACCCTTGCCCTTGTTCCTGAGGAGGGACTGGGATCACCACTCCTTCCGCTCTTAGGGAGTCCACCGCCTGCAGCAGAGCATCTGCTCGGTCTGGATGTGGGGAGGTTCTGAAGAACCGAGCTGGAGGACGAGAATTGAACTCGATTCTGTACCCGCGAGACAAAATGTCCGTCACCCACCGGTCTTTGACCTGTGACATCCAAATGCCGGAAAAGCGGGAGAGCCTGCCCCCGACCGGCGATGCGGAGGGAGGGGGCTGGAAGTCATGAGGTAGCCGCTTTGGAAGCGGTACCTCCATTTGCTTTCTTGGGGCGCGTGTGAGCCCGCCACGAATCTGAGTTTCTTTGCGTCCTCTGAGTCCCTTTGGACGAGGTAAATGGTGTCTTGCCCGAACCTCGAAAGGACTGAAACCTCTGCTGCCACTTTTTCTGCTGAGGTTTGGTTGTTCTGGGTTGTGGTAAAGAGGAGTCTTTACCCTTGGACTGCTTAATGATATCAGCCAATGGCTCGCCAAACAGTCTATCTCTAGATAAAGGCAAACTGGTTAAACATTTTTTGGAACCAGCATCTGCTTTCCAGTCCTTTAACCACAAGGCTCTGCGCAAAACTACCGAATTGGCGGACGCCATTGAGGTGCGACTGGTAGATTCTAGGACCGCATTGATAGCGTAAGACGCAAACGCCGACATCTGCGTGGTAAGGTGCGCCACTTGCGGCACTGCTGGATGTATGATAGCATCCACTTTTGCTAAGCCGGCTGAAATAGCCTGGAGTGCCCATACGGCTGCGAATGCCGGAGCAAACGACGCGCCGATAGCTTCATAGACAGATTTTAACCAAAGGTCCATCTGTCTGTCATTGGCATCTTTAAGTGAAGCGCCATCCTCCACTGCAACTATGGACCTAGCTGCGAGTTTGGAAATCGGGGGGTCTACCTTTGGACACTGTGTCCAGCGCTTGACCACCTCAGGGGGGAAAGGGAAACGCGTATCTTTAGATCGTTTAGAGAAACGCCTTTCTGGGTGAGCGTCGTGCTTCTGGATTGATTCTCTGAAGTCAGCGTGATCCAACAAAGCACTCAATTTACGCTTGGGATAAAGGAAACGAAACTTCTCCTGCTCCGCAGCCGCCTCTTCTGCTGAAGGGGCTGGGGGAGAAATATCCAACAGCCTATTGATGGCTGAGATAAGGTCGTTTACCATGGCATCCCCATCAGGGGTATCCAGGTTGAGAGGGGTTCCAGGAATGGATTCCTGATCACTCTCATCAGACACATCACAGGGAGACTGATTGCGCTGAGACCCTGAGCAGTGTGATGACGTCGAGGGTCTTTCCCAGCGAGCTCGCTTAGGGTGGCTGGGGCTATCATCTGAGTCATAATCCTCGGCCTGTGAAGCCGGGGACCCCCCTGTGGGCTGGATTAATTCCAAGTGAGGGGGACCTGAGGACAGAGGCCTCGCCGTGCCCAAAGACTGAGCCCCATGCATAGATTGCAAGGTTTCAAGGATTTTTGCCATAGACACAGACATATTATCAGCAAAAACTGCAAAGTCTGTCCCTGTCACCGGGGCAGAACTTACAAGCGTCTCAGCCTGGGTCACTATCTCTCCTGACTCCGGCTGGCGAAGCAGCACCGGGTCGGAGCATTGCACACAATGGGGGTCATCGGAGCCTGCTGGTAGATTAGCCCCACCTGCAGCACACGCAGTATACACAGCCCTAGCCTTGGCAGCCTTGCGTTTTGAGGATGGCATGTTGTTGCTTCCACAGAGGGATCTGGGAGATGCAGCCAGAAGCGACCTCACAGTGCAAGAAATACAATATCTCTATATCCTACACAGTACACCGATACACCGTGAGGCACTAGAGGGACCAGCACAGAAAAATCGCTTACCGCCCGCTTAAAAAGCGGGTGTGTGGTCGCCAGATAGCCCCTAGTCCAGGTCTCCCAGAGCCTTGCGTCCTTCCTCCAGCCAGACTGCATGTAATGGCTGCCGGCGTCCTGAGAGAGAAGGGGGGCGGGCCCTGGGCGTTCCTGGCTAAGAGCGGGAAGCCTGCTTCCCTCTGTGCCTAGTGTGAGGGCTGGAGCATGTAAATCAGGCTCCAGCCCTCGTCGCTGCTAGCGAACAGCGTCTCTCCCCTACCCTGAATGACAGGGTGGGGGCGGGAACGAATCGGAGCTGCCGGCGTCCTAGGCCCAAAAAGCCGGGGACTCAATTTATAACCGCCGCCGCCGTAAAAGCGCGGACGGCGGATCCCCGGCGCACCACAAGTCACAGCAGCGCCGCCCGGTCCAGAGGGGGTCGGCGCTGCGTTCCCATACACAAAGAAATCCCCCAGTAATCTGTAGGGACACTAACTCCAACGTTGCGGTCCCCGGCGCACTACAACACCCAGCCAGCCCGGAGTGTGTCTGTGCCTGCCGGGGACACAGAGTACCTGTATGATGCAGGGCCTGTCCCTGATCGTACTCCTGCTCCGTCTCCATCAGGTTCTAATGGGTCTGTGGATGGAGCCCGGCGTCAGAGCTGAGAGGCCGGCAGGATCCCACTTCCACAGAGCCCTACCAGGGGATGTGGAAGGAAAACAGCATGTCAGGCTCCAGCCCTGTACCAGCAATAGGTACCTCAACCTTACAACACCATCCAGGGGTGAGAAGGGAGCATGCTGGGGACACTATATGTGTCCTCTTTTCTTCCATCCGAAATAGTCAGCAGCTACTGCTGACTAAAATCTGTGGAGCTATGCATGGAATGTCTGACCTCCTTCGCACACAAAGCTAAAACTGGAGAACCCGTGATACCACGGGGGGGCTATAGCCAGAGGGGGAGGGGCCTTGCACTTTTAATGTAGTGCTTTGTGTGGCCTCCAGAGGGCAGTAGCTATACCCCAATCGTCTGGGTCTCCCAATAGAGCGCTGAAGAAAAGGAATTTACGGTAAGTAAACAAAATTCCCTTCTTTGTCGCTCCATTGGGAGACCCAGACAATTGGGATGTCCAAAAGCAATCCCTGGGTGGGTAAAAGAATACCTCGATAAAAAGCCGAAAAACGGCCCCCTCTTACAGGTGGGCAACTGCCGCCTGAAGGAGTCGCCTACCTAGGCTGGCATCTGCCGAATCATCGGTATGCACCTGATAGTGTTTCGTGAAAGTGTGCAGACTCGACCAGGTAGCCGCCTGACACACCTGCCGAGCCGTAACCTGGTGTCGCAATGCCCAGGACACCGACGGCTCTGGTAGAATGGGCCTTCAGCCCTGCAGGAATCGGAAGCCTAAAAGAACGGTAGGCTTCAAGAATCGGTTCCTTGATCCACCGAGCCAAGGTTGACTTGAAAACCTGAAATCCCTTACTCTGGCCCGCGATAAGGACAAGAGCGCATCAGACCGGCGCAGGGGCGCCGTGCGAGAAATGTAGAGCCAGAGTGCTCTCACCAGATCTAATAAATGCAAATCCTTTTCACATTGGTGAACTGGATGCGGACCCAAAGAGGGTAAGACGATATCCTGATTGAGATGAAACGGGGATACCTTAGGGAGAAAGTCCGGGACCGGACGTAGAACCACCCTATCCTGGTGAAACACCAGGAAGGGGGCTTTGCATGACAGCGCTGCTAGCTGAGACACTCTTCTGAGTGATGTGACTGCCACTAGGAAGGCCACCCTTTGCGAAAGGCGAGATAGAGAGATCCCGCATCGGCTCGAAAAGTGGCTTCTGAAGAGTCGTCAGCACCCTGTTAAGATCCGAGGGTGTTAACGGACGCTTGTAAGGTGGTGTAAGGTGGAACCGGAAAGCGCCGATACTTGTCCCTTGAGAGAGCCGAGAGACAAGCCCTTGTCCATTCCGAATTGAAGGAAAGAAAGAAAAGTGGGCAAGGCAAACGGCCAGGGAGTAAAACCCTGATCAGAGCACCAGGATAAGAAAATCCTCCAAGTCCTGTGATAGATCTTGGCGGACGTTGGTTTCCTGGCCTGTCTCATGGTGGCAATGACATCTGGAGATATCCCTGATGACGCTAGGAGCCAGAACTCAATGGCCACACAGTCAGTTTTAGAGCCGCAGAATTCAGAAGGAAATATGGACCTTGAGGCAGCAAGTCTGGTCGGTCTGGGAGTGTCCACGGTTGACCCACCGTGAGGTGCCACAGATCCGGGTACCATGATCACCTCGGCCAGTCTGGAGCGACGAGGATGGCGCGGCGACAGTCTGACCTGATCTTGCGTAACACTCTGGGCAGTAGTGCCAGAGGAGGAAAAACATAAGGCAGTCGAAACTGCGACCAGTCGTGAACTAGCGCGTCTGCCGCCAGAGCTCTGTGATCCTTGGACCGAGCCATGAATGCCGGGACTTTGTTGTTGTGCCGAGACGCCATTAGATCGACGTCCGGCGTTCCCCAGCGGCAACAGATCTCTAGAAACATGTCCGGGTGAAGAGACCATTCCCCTGCGTCCATGCCCTGGCGACTGAGAAAATCTGCTTCCCCGTTTTCTACGCCCGGGATGTGAACTGCGGAGATGGTGGAGGCTGTGGCTTCCGCCCACAGCCGAATCCGCCGAACTGCTCGGAAGGCTTGACGACTGCGCGTGTGCCGCCCTGGTGGTTGATGTACGCATCCGCCGTGGCGTTGTCCGACTGATTTCGGATCTGCCTGCCCTGCAGCCACCGCTGGAACACCTTTAGGGCTAGATCCACTGCCCTTATCTCCAGAACATTGATCTGAAGGGAGGACTCTGTCGGAGTCCAGGTTCCCTGAGCCGAGTGGTGGAGGAAGACCGCTCCCCACCCTGACAGACTCGCGTCCGTCGTGACCACAGCCTCAGCTGGGGGCCGGGAGGATTTTTCCTCCGCCCAGGAAGTGGAAAGAAGACACCACTGAAGAGAGGTTTTGCCGCAAGGGAAAGAGAGACGTTCTTGTCTAGGGACGTCGACCTCCTGTCCCATTTGCGGTGTCCGATAGAATCGGACGCAGACGAAACTGCGCAAGGGAACTGCCTCCCTTGCTGCCACCATCTTCCTTAGAAAGTGCATGAGGCGCCTCAAGGGGTGACTGGGCCCGAAGGAGAGATTGCACCCCTGTCTGTAGTGAACGCTGACTATGCAGCGGAAGCTTCACTATCGCTGAGAGAGTATGAAACTCCATCCCGAGGCAAGTCAGTGATTGGGTCGGTGTCAGTTTTAACCTTGGAAATTTGATGATCCACCCGAACCCCTGGAGAGTCTCCAGAGCAATGGTCAGGTTGTGTTGACATGCCACCCAGGAGGGTGTCTTGACTAGAAGATCGTCTAGGTAAGTGATCACCGAGTGGCCCTTGTAGGACCGCCACCACTGCTGCCATGACCTTGGTGAAGACCCGTGGGGCTGTCGCCAGGCCGAATGGCAGTGCGACGAACTGAAGTGTTCGTCCCTGATAGCGAAACGCAGAAAGCGTTGAAGCTCGGGTGCGATCGGCACATGGAGATAAGCATCCTTGATGTCAATTGATGCTAGGAAGTCTCCTTGTAACATCGAGGCTTCAGAGTGTTCACCGCCTGAAAAAGTGCATCGGCTCGCTCGGGGGGCGGAGATGTTTTGAAGAAACGAGTCGGAGGACGAGAGCAGAGCTCTATCCTGTAACCGTGAGACAGAATGTCTCTCACCCATCGGTCTTGGACATGTGGCCACCAGGCGTCGCAAAAGCGGGAGAGCCTGCCACCGACCGAGGACGCGGTCTTGGTGAGGCCGAAGTCATGAGGAAGCCGCCTTGTGACTTAGACCGCCATGCAGAAGAGTTCCTCTAGCCCTCCTCTGACCTGTTGGACGAGGAGGAACGGAACTTGCTGAGGACCGAAATGACCGAACCTTTGGACTGGGGCAAGGACGAGACCTTTCCCTTGGACTGTCTAGTAACTTCATCCAATTGCTCGCCAAACAAACGGTCGCCAGAAAATGGCAAACCGGTTAAGAACTTCTTGGAAGCAGAGCCTGCCTTCCATTCACGTAGCCACATGGCCCTGCAGACTGCCACCGAATTGGTGGATGCTACCGCTGTACGGCTCGCAGAGTCCAGGAACGGCGTTCATGGCGTAGAACGAAAAAACCTACGCCTGAGAAGTGAAGGACACAACCTGCGGGGCAGAGGTATGTGCAACCGCAATAATCTCAGCCAGAGAAGTTGAGATAGCTTGGAGTGCCCTCACGACTGCGAAGGCTGGCGCAAAAGATGCGACTATGGCTTCATAGATGGATTTCATCATAAGCTTTATTTGCCTGTCAGTGGCATTCGTGAGAGATGGCATCTGCCACTAATACTACGGATCTAGCCGCCAGCCAAGAGACTGGAGAATCCACCCTGTGACACTGAGCCCAACCCTTAACAACGTCAGGGGGGAAAAGGGTAACGCGTGTCAATAAGGCGCTTAGTAAGCGTTTGTCCGTAAAGTTCTGTGTTTTTTGGACGGCCCCTCTGGAGTTAGAGTGATCGAAACACGCACTCCTGATGAAGTCGGGGAAGGTTCCCAGCGGGCCCGCTTAGCCTATCAAAGGCCGCGGTCCGTGACGGAGTTCTCACCGTGGGATCTGGGTGTTACCCCAGGAGCCCATTGTTGTACCGACCCAGAGGGACCCGGGAGCGATGAACTCACAGCTCCCTGGCCCTGTGTTATCGGTCTGGACTGCAAGGCTTCCAGTATCTTAGCAGACCCTCTGTCCATAGACTGAGTCCTGGAATGTGAAAGCTACTCAGATTTGCTGATTCCAACATGCAAACTCTGTCCCTGTCATCTGTGCAGTGGAAACCGGCGGTACCACCTGGCCGAGGGTCCCACCATTGCCGGAGGCTCCGGCTGAGTGAGTGCCCTCGGGGCCAAGCATTGTACACAATGAGGGTATGTGGAACCTGCCTGTAATATAGCCGCACAAGAGGTACAGGTTGTAAAATAAGCCAGTACCTTGGCACCCTTACTCTTTAAGAGCAGACAACAGCATGTCGTCCGCAGAGTAATCAGTGAGGGTATACAGCCAAAGGCAAATAATGCTGCCGAACAGTGAGATCATATACCATATAAATAAACATATATATATATATATATATATATATATATATATACACTGCGGCACCAAGGGGGGTCAGCACCTGAAAACTGGTGCCCCACAGTGCTCAGTGAGGGGGAAGGAGGATACCAACGTATGCTCCAGCCCTCCCTGCCGACGTCCAGTCGGCCGTCCCGTCGTTACCCCTGACTGGCAGGCCCGAGAACGGGAGTATATGTACTAGGCCGCAAGAGCCGGGGACTAAATTTAAAAACGCGGCCGGCAAACATGGCGCGGTCGGCGCGGTAGTCCCAGTCTCACAAACCACTCAGCCATCGCTGCGGCATTTGTAACACAGATGCTGCATGCACCGTCCCTCAGGGGACACAGAGTACCTTATGATGCAGGGCTCTGTCCCTGATTATGTCCAGTCTCCTGTCCGTTAGAATCCCCCAGGGGCTGCGGATGGAGCCCGGTCCCAGTGCATGGCGACCGGTTAGGATCCCCCTCTCCCAGAGCAGTGTTGAGCAGATTCTGAGATCCTCCACCGGCAGAATTATAACAATGGCTGCCGGCGTTCTGAGGGGAGGAGAGAGCCGTGGGCGGAACCGCAAAAGTGCGGGAACCTGGTGGCCCATAGTGATCAGTGAGGGGGGCGGAGGACAGCGAAGTGTGCTCCAGCCCTCACTGTCGGCATCATACCGACCGTCCCGCCTTTCTCCCTGACTGGCAGGCTCAGGGGCGGGAGTTTAACACACTAGGCCGCAAAAGCCGGGGACTAAAGTAAAAACCGCGGCCGACAAACAGGCACGGTCGGCGCGGTAGTCCCAGATAAAAAATCCACACCGCAGTCGCAGCTGCGTCTGAGGCCAAGGTGCTTCATGCACCGTCCCAACGGGGACACAGAGTACCTGTAGATGCAGGGCCATGTCCCTGACGATACTCCGTTTCCTGTCCGGCAGATTCCCCCAGGGGCTGCGGAGGGAGCCCGGTCCCAGTGGCTGGATGACCGGTTAGGATCCCACTTCCCCAGAGCCCCTAAGGGATGGGGAAGGAAAACGGCATGTGGCTCCTGCCTGTGTACCCGCAATGGGTACCTCAACCTTAACAGCACCGCCGACTCAGTGGGGTGAGAAGGGAGCATGCCGGGGGCCCTGTTAGGGGCCCTCTTTTCTTCCATCCGATATAATCAGCAGCTGCTGCTGACTAAAATGTGGAGCATTGTGTGCATGTGTGCCTCCTTCAACACAAAGCATAAAAACTGATGAGCCCGTGATGCAAGGGAGGGTGTATAGCAGAGGGGAGGGGTTACACTTTTTAAAGTGTAATACTTTGTGTGGCCTCCGGAGGCAGAAGCTATACACCCAATTGTCTGGGTCTCCCAATGGAGCGACAAAGAAAAACGCAGTGTGTGAACATAGCCTAAATCTGTTTTGGAAAATCCACAGCTGTATGAACATCAACAAAAGTTTACCATTGAAAACTATGGTGCTTGCTTTGGAATCTTTTTTGCAGATCTTGAAAACAGAAAAGATCCAAAGGCTTAAAAAATAAAAAAAAAACGAAAAAAAAAAACAAAAAAAAACAAAAACTGCAATGGTGATTAGGGTAGCAAGAGATCAGCTCAAATTTGCTTTCCTCTCCACAACAATATTCCATCACTGACAAATTCAACTTCCAGCTTTAGCATAATAAGTGTGTTTAGTAATGGACTAATATCAATGAAATATAAATGGAAAAAAAAAAAAAAAAAAGGCTTCATTAGATTTTTCAATCTATCTCCACACCCTTCTTAGGCTCTAAGAAGCCAGATCTGCCAAAGATGAGGAAAGGATGGAGTTTCTGCGGCGCCATCTTGTGACTAACTTCTGACTAACTAGAAGTTAGAAGTGGAGTCATCAGCACTCAATAGGTCTATAAGAGCCAAAATTAGGCCCGAAAGAGGATCTCATAGACTTGTATGACATTATGACCACCAGTGCTCCATGAAACACTGGTTACCATTGCTACATATAAAACAAAAAAAATACAATACACAAATGTCAGCACACAGTCACTGTTCAAATCAAGTATGTATGCCAAGCTATTATTAATAGGTTCCATATAATTGGATGTAATAATGATTTTTATCGATCTATCTATAATTGCCTTATTCTGTCTTGTCTGTCTGTCTCCAAAATTGTGTCCTTACGGTGACACAAAGCTGATTGGCCGCTGGGCTCGCCATGGCCCCGCCCCCCCGCACGGATTGGCCGCTCGCCCAGGCTGCGCCCCCACACGGATTGGCCGGCCGCTCGCCCAGGCTCCGCCCCCCCACAGATTGGCCTCTCGCCCCGGCACCCTGCAGGCATTGGCAACTCGGCCACGCCCCGCCCCCCTCACGCAATGCACGCTAGCTCTGGCCCCGCCCCCCCCACGCATTCCCCGAACAGACACGGTCACGGAGCCACGACTACCAGGTGAGTACTGTACCCCTGGGAGCCCACATCAGCGTACGCCGCCAAACACCCTCGCATTGCTGGGGCTGGCCGGCGTATGCTGGTGTGGGCTCCCGTGCGAGCG